>NW_026730340.1:0-16000 GCF_030272615.1 Cryptomeria japonica
TCCCCGAGGCATCTGAGGATGGAAGGCTTGACATACTTCCCCAAGCATCATATCATAAAATGTCATCTATGTTGGTTGAGAAAAGAGCAGCAATAAATCTTGGCAGAGAAGAGAAACCAAGGATCATACATTTAGCATAATCTTTGACCCTAGAAGAAAGAGAAAAACATGTATAGTTTTACAAAGAAAGGCAAGTTAACTTTACTTGGTCCTAGGAAAATATGTCAGTTCTTGATCCTGACTTGGTAATGTATCACTCATCTTTTTCACTGGGAGAAGAACCTGTCAAGCAAAAGTTAAGAAAAATGCACCCCCACATGGTGCTATTAGCAAAGACAGGGTTACGAAAGCTACTAGATGTTGGATTCATAAGGCCTATTGATTATGTAGAGTGGATCTAAAATTTGGTGTCATTTTCAAAACCTAATCAGATGTTTTTGTTTGTACAAATTGCAGAGACTTAAATAAATCTTTTCTCAAAGATGACTTCCCACTTCCAAACATTGATATAATAGTGGACTTAATAGCTGGTCATGAGACATTGTCCCTCATGGATGGTTTCTCAGCCTATAATCAAATCAGAATTTCTCTTGAGGATGAGATTCAAATAGCATTCACTTTTCCTTAGGGAACTATTTTTTGGAATGCCATTCTCTTTGGGTTGAAGAATGCCAAAGCTACCTATTAGCTTGCAATGACCTATCAAGTGGTTGAAGAACACTGAAGCTACCTATTAGCTTACTATATTTCATGAGATGATGCCTTGGAAACTCTTACACCAGAGAGGGACACTTAGATATCATAGATAAACTTTTCACACGATTGGAGAAATGCAAAGTTTGTCTGAATCCAAAAAAATGTGTCTTTGGGGTAACCTTTGGGAAGCTCCTTGGATACATTGCTTCATCTAAAGGAATTGAAGCTGACCCTGCTAAAGTCAAATCTATACTTGAAATGCAACCACGAAGGAATATTTGTCAGTTAAGATCCTTGCAAGGAAGGTTACAGTCTATTCACTATTTCATAGCATAACTGGCAAATGAATGTCAACCCTTTCAGCACCTGCTACATAAGAATGTTCCATTTAGGTTTGATGAGAACTGTGAACAAGCTTTTCAAAGAATAAATTAATACTCAATATGACCACCTGTGTTAGTCCGTCCACAAGATGATAAACCTCTAATCCTTTACATCTTAGCAACTACCACAATGTTGAGGGCACTTTTAACATAGTGTGACTCTGAAGGAAAAGAACATGCTATGTATTATATCAGTCATACTCCGATAGGATATGAGCTCAATTATACTCATATGGAAGAAGCATGTTTTGCCATAGTTTTTTCTTCACATAAGTTGGGACATTACATGATTGTACATCAAACAAGGCTCATTTCAAAAATTTGTCCTCTTAAGTATCTTTTCAATAGAGCAACACTTACCAAACAACTAGCCAAATGGGTCATGATTAACAATGAGTTTGATATTGTGTATGTAGAAAGAAAAGGAATAAAGGGACAAGCTATAATAGATCAACTTGTTGATGCTCCTATTCCAGATGATCATCCACTTATGATAAAGTTACCCGATGAGTCAACATTCAATGTGGAATCCACACATATGTGGACTTTATATTTTCATGGTTCCTTCACACAAGGTGATGTTGGTGCTGGAATTACCTTTGTCACACCACAAGGGGATTGTATACCTAAGGCTTATAATATATTGTTTCCATGTACTAATAATACTATGGAATATGAAACATTACTATCAATACTCTGTATTGTTGTACAATGTAAAATCCTAGAATTATGTGTTCTTGGGGACTCCTAGTTAGTGATTAGATAGTTTAATGATGACTACAAGACAAAATATGAAAAACTGATTTCGTACAAAAAAAATGATGAATCAATTTAAAGATTATTTCACAAAAATAACCTTTGAACAAATTCTTAGGAATAACAATAGAGCAGCTGATGCAATGGCTACCATAGCCTCACTTGTAATAATGCCAAGTAATGCCACATATTGTGAATTCTTCATTGAACAGATCTTAGAACCTACCTATAAATTTGCCAATTAAAATAATATCATTCATCCTAATTTCTAGTGGTATGGAGACATTTACACCTACTTACATGACAATACCTTACCTCTTCACCCATCTAATAAAGCATTGAAAGCCTTTATATGTCGAGTCTCCCATTATACCATTTTAGTCAATACCCTTTATCATTGGGATCTTGATGGTACTTTACTTTGATGTCTTGTGCGTGATGATTCCAACAATTCCTTATGGTACGAGCACAAAGGTATATATCAGAGAACATTCTAGTAGTCCTACCCAAGCCAAGAAACTCATATGCACTAATTACTACTAGCCTACTATGGAAAATGATGCTTATCAGTTTATCAAGAAATGCAAGCAATGCTAGGTACAGGAAGACTTAATACATGCACCTGCAGAAGAATTACAAACCATTGTTACATCATGGCTCTTTTGTCAATGGAGACTCAACCTCTTGGGCAAAATCCATCCGCCTTCATTCAATGGTCATAAATTCATCGTCACTACTACAAAATATTTTACAAAATGGATTGAAGTTGTTCCTTTAACCAATGCCACTAGTAAACAAATTGCTACCTTTATTTTGAATTACATCATAGTTTGGTATGGTACTTCTTTGTCTATCATTATATATAATGGTCATTCTTTCAAAAATTGGGATGTTTGTGAATTTTATGACAAATTCCATATTCAACAACATTTTTCCATGCCCTATTATTCTCAAGGTAATGGCTAGGTTGAGGCCTCTAATAAAACTATTCTAAAAATTCTTAAAAGGATGGTCAAAGAAGCTAGTTGTGATTGGCATATCTAGTTGCACCTTGCCTCCTAGGCTTATCGCATGAGTTTTCACACTCCCACATGTGCCACTCCATACACGCTTGTCTATGGTACTGAACCCATGTTGCCAATCAAGGTCGAGATACCTTCCTAGTGGCTTTCTTTGTGAAACCTGATCAATGATGAAGACTATAGAGTCTCCCACTTGCATGAGTTAGAATCCTTGGATGAAAGATGAAAAATACATATAATCACCTTAGAGCATACTAGCAACGTATGTGTCGAAGTTACAACCACAAAGTTCGATCATGCACATTTGAGATTGGTGATTTTGTCGATAAAGAGAATCCAAAGAATCATTCTATTCAAATCCAATCATGAAAAGGATCATTCTTGCATGAAACCTGTTGTCTTCTTGTTTGATTTGGTTTTTGATTTTTTCTATTTTTATCATTGGTGACATATCTTTTAGCTTTTCTAGGATGTCTTTGACTAGAAAGGTGAGGATGGGACAAGTTCAATTGTTTTCTACTTCTAGAATGTTCCTTAATAATATCATGACTCATCTTAGGACATGATCATCTAAGATCATCGAGGTCATATGGGCTTCATATGAATTTGAGCATTCCTTAACTATCCAATGTGTCTTCCTGCATGCAACTAGTAGAATTTATGTCGGTTTCATCCATATCTAGATGATTTCATCCTTTTTCCATAATAAGCTCAATGATGATATAACTACTTTAAAAGCACAAGAATAGTCATCACTTCCTCTCCATGTTTGATCATCTTCATTTCTTTTATCATCTTTCCTCATATTCTTCCTTTCATTATCTTCATTCTTTACATCACTTCTTCAGCTTTCCCCTTAATTCTTCGTTTCTTTCATTCCTTCTTTATTTCTTTCATCACTTATTCTCTTCTTTCATCTCATCCTTTCTTCTATCATTTCATTTTCTTTTATTTCTTTTTTCATTTCATCTCCTTTTCATTATTTTTTATGATTCATTTATTTCTTTCATTTTCCCTTCATCATCTCTTCATCATCCTTCTTATTTTAGAGAGATCACTCAAATCACTTTATCCAACTGCTACATGTCTCTTCATGTATGTTAATAACTTTATCCCCACCCGCAATCTCATTACCCCCTAATCCATCAATAAATTATTGAATCCACTTATCTTGCGGTAGCATTAATCCGTATTAGCTTAGTCAGCTAAATAAACTTAATCAGCTTATCACCTTGGCTATACTACTCATTTCCATCAATTTTTTAGTTATGCTTATCGTTTTTGCATTTTCATCAAATGTGCATCTTCACTTAATTACTCAAACAATATCAATTATTCAATTATTATTACGTATTCTATTGAGATATCAATCTCCATCACAATTTGTTTGATCAATCTCTCGAGGGGGCATATCATATCAATCACAATTGTTACTAGAATATCTTTGGACAATATATCAGTTGATCAATTTTATTTGAAATAATGTGACAGGTTGCATTTATTCAAATAAGGGTAAAATTTAGAGACTTTAAATTTTAAATTTTTCCTCATAACCATCTTATTACTAAATTTGGTATTATTTTCTAGATCTTTTTTTTTTAAATTATGCCTGGTAAACTTTTTAACATCACCGGTGACGCTCGCACAACATGCTCTCTAGGTCCACCTAAACATTTTTGACCTGGACCTATGAACCAGTGAGGCCATAAATGGGGGACCTCATCCCCACACTCCACTTGTTCAAATCCATGAGCACAATGACCCAGCAAAGCCACAAGGCCTTGTGAACACAATGGCCCAACAAGAATTTGAACCTTGGTGGTCGTTTCACTAACGAAGTGATTTTACCATGACACTACATGTCCAACGATATTTTCTAGATAATTTAACCCCTATCTTAGGTGGGGATCACAAAAAATAATGTCAGGATTAGTAGAAGTCGCACTCCCCCTAGAAGAAAAAAAGAAGGTCAACCTGAAAATGGAGGCAATAAATGTACTAGTTGGATTTTGTAACCATAATTATGTCTTGGTGTATCTATAAGACATCTATAGGAGAGGAGTTTGAGTCGATTCAGTATTGTGGTAGTAATAAAAATGTTCTCCTTTCTTTCTTTAGGTGTGGGGACCTATGCAGAGAAATATACGATGGTTGACTAGTGTGGGGTTGGAATATTGATTGAAATGAGTTGTCATCAAAATCACTTCTTTGGTTGATTGCTACTTCGATCGTAAATTATCTCTTAGAGGGAGTTAGGTTGATGAATGCACTTTGGTTGGTGACTACTTCCATGGTACATTATCTCTTAGACGGAGTTAGGTTGATGAATGGTGAAAGGGGTTTCTCATGAGAGATTGTTCTCGAATAGGAAGGATGGGAACAGACTAGTCATTGGTTGCTACTTGTAGAATATTCCTTAGTAACATCATGACTCATCTTAGGACATGATCATCTAGGATCATCAAGGACATATGGGCCTCATATGATTTCGAACATTCCTTAACTATCCAATGTATCTTCTTGCATGCAACTAGTAGAATTTATATCGCTTTCATCCATATCTAGATGAGATCATCCTTTTGCCATAATAAGCTCAATGATGAGATAACCACTTTAAAAGCACAAGAATAGTCATCGCTTCCTCTCCATCCTTGATCATCTTCATTTCTTTTATCATCTTTCCTCATATTCTTTCTTTCATTATCTTCATTCTTGTCATCACTTCTTCAACTTTCCTCTTAATTCTTCATTTCTTTCATTCCTTCTTTATTTATTTCATCACTTATTCTCTTCTTTCATCACTTCCTTTCTTCTATCATTTCATTTTCTTTCATTTCTTTTGTGATTTCATCTCCTTTTCATTCTTTTTTATGATTCATTTCTTTCTTTCATTTTCGCTTCATCATCTCTTCATCACCCTTCTTGTTTTAGAGAGATCACTCAAATAACATTATCCAACTTCTACATGTCTCTTCATGTTTGTTAATCACTTTATCACCACTTGCAATCTCATTGCCCCCTAATCCATTAATCAATTATTGAAACCACTTATTTTGTGCTAGCATTAACCCCTAGTAGCTTAGTTAGCTAAATAAACTTAATCAACTTATCACCTTGGCTATACTACTCATTTCCATCAATTTTTTACTTACCCTTATCATTTGTGCATTTTCATTAAAATGTGCATCTTCACTTAATTACTCACACAATATCAATTATTAAATTATTTTCTCATATTCTGTTGAGATCAATTGCCATCACAATTTGTTTGATCAATCTCTTGAGGGGTAATATCATATCAATCACCATTGTTACTAGAATATCTTTAGACAATATATTAGTTGATCAATTTTATTTGAAACAATGTGACAGGTTGCATTTATTCAAAGAAGGGTAAAATGTAGAGACTTTAAATTTTAAATTTTTCCTCATAACCATCTTATTACTAAATTTGGTATTATTTTCCAGATCTTTTTTTTTTAAATTAGGCTTGGTAAACTTTCGAACATGACCGGTGATGGTAGCACAACATCTCCTTAGGGTCCACTTGAATATTTTTGACCTGGAGCTATGAACTAGTGAGGCCACAAATGGGGGACCTCATCCCCCCACTCCACTTGTTCAAATCCATAAGCACAATGACCCAGAGAAGGCACAAGGCCTTGCAAACACAATGACCCAGCAAGGATTTGAACCTTGGTTGACACTTCACCAACGAAGTGATTTTACCATGATGCTACATGTCCGAAAATATTTTCTAGATCATTTAACCCTGGCTCAGGTGTGGATCACGAAAAATAATGTCAGGATCAGTGGAAGTCGCACTCCCCCCTAGAAGAAAAAAGAAGGTCAACCTGAAAATGGAGGCAATAAATGTATCAATCAGATTTGGTAACCATATAAACTTTCTATTTTGAGTATTTATAAGTAGGTCTAGGCAAATAGCGAATATGTGAGAATTCGGATGTTCTTTGTCTCTATAAAATAGTTTTACCTTCTTCTTGTTCTTGTTAGTATTTAGCATAGCTTCTTCTTTCCATCTTCAAATCATGTAGCCTATAAACAAGTTTTGAGTTTGACCAGAACATAGCTTTGAAGTTTTGAGTTTGACTAGAACAAGTTTTGAGTATTACTAAGATGGAAAGAAAATTAAATTATCATAAAGAATATGGGAAATATTTGAAATCGAATTGGTCTCAGGATGTACTTTTCATCTTGGAGTCATAAGATTTTACATTTGATTTTTAGAAACTATTTATTTAAATCATTACAAATAATTTAAAGAATGATATTTTAATTTCAAGGCAAATGTTATGAAAAAACTTTAAAGTCATTTTTATAAAGATAATCTAAATATGCTACCTTTGAAATTAAATATTGGTTATTTTAAGTAATTCCTATGGTATTGTGGTCCCCAAAATAGAGGATATGATTTTAAGATATGAAGGCATCGCTATTTTGCAAAAGCTTTGAAAGGAAACCCTAAAACACATATGATATTGTGATGGATGCTATAGGCGTGTGTAAAAGAAACACCCTCATTTGTGCATATTCATGGAAATACCTATTTTAATTGGATCTTAAAATGCTACAACTTATATTCTTCTCTAAAATGTCTATGCAGAAGTTGGTGGAGGTATGAGGTTCATACAGTAAGGAGATTGATAAAATAATAAATGAATTTTGTTAGATATTAAAATATAATGAACATAGGATATGCAAAAAACAAATTTGTGAAATAGTTTGAGAAACCTCAAGGAAAAAGCAAATTGATAGGTGTAAAAGAGGACTTCAAAGTGGCTTGTGAACAATGAATGATTATGGTTTATGCATAAATTGGATCTGTTATTTTTTTATAGAAACTATAAAATTCAACAACATTTACCAATATCTATGGTATCTTGGAAGTTTAGAACAAAATGAAAATAGAGAGAAAAGAAAACAAAGAGAGAAAATTAGAGGAAAGATACAATTTCAATGTCAAAACTTGAAAGATACTGGTCTAAATTTGTTAATGTTGAACGAAATTTTATAATGGTAATAGGAGATGGCAAATTCATATCATGACATTTTATAATTTAAAAGGATTAATATTTAATAATAATTATATATTTTTTAAAATATGCAATACATAAAATTTATATATTTGTATATCTAGTAAATAATGTTATTTATTAAAATGAACTTACAAAAATGATTCTTAAAATAAACTACAACATAAATCACATTCAACATTAACAAATTTTCATTCATCACATAAATCATATATTAGCGAGGAAGTCAAATTCATGGCTTTGATATTATGTTGGTCAAGGGGGTGGATTTTGAGAAAAAAGATGTGTTAAATAGGATGTTATCTAAGGGAAGTAAAAGTATGAAGTATCTTGTGCATAACTATAAAATAGAAGTTCATTAAGTATGAAAGAGAAATGCTAAACTAGAATCATAGTCGGAAGAAAGTCAATATTATCTTTCAACAAAAATAAATATAGTAGCCTGCTAAATGCATATTAATTGTTCACATTCCTTTCCTTAGGATTTGAAATATAACTTGAATTAAATTTTAATTAATAAATTAATATTGTGAAATGTGAAGTGAGAATGCTAGATAGATGTTGATGCATGAACAATCATTCGTAGTTTCACCAAGATAATATACATCTAGCTTTCATATCTTTTTGGAAAGTAATTACATCATAAAAGCAAACCAAAGATTCCTATTTTTAAGTGGAGAGTTGACTCACCATAATGATACCTTTCATATCATTTGGAATGGTAAATAGATGGTGTTGCATGAAAGATCATTTGTAGTTTGACAAAGATAATTATATTTATACCACAAAAGAAAAGAAATAGAAAAAGAATGACAATAAGAAATAATTCTAATTTGTTATATGATGTACAACTAGCATTCACAACCTTTTGAGAAGCAATTACACAATCAAAGAAAAAATTAAGCTCCATATTATAAAAACCATAATGATATATTTCTTGTCATCGATTACAGTTTCCAAGTCTTTATGTTGTTCCTCTGCCTCTGCTGGAGCATTGTACCTCTCCTTGCACTCCACATGCTGATCAATTTTGCTCTTCGCCGTGTTCATCATCAAAGACATATATGATTATAGATTCTTTTCCTATATATATCATTAAAAAAAAGTAAGACCATCATACCATCAAATTTCACCTCTTCTTAAATTAGATATTCCATCATACAATTCCTCAAATTCCATCAAATTATAGAAAATTCACGGATCTTTAAATGGCTTGAAGTACATAAATCAACACCATGTTTAAACTGATTGCATTTATTGTGTTATGTTAAAAATTACTTCAATTGCCATCCGTTACTTCAAAAGTAGGAAAATTCGTTCACGTGTTCGAATGGTTTGAGGCAAAGCAGGTACATACGAAAAAGAAACGAGAAAAAAAGGAAGAAAATTCAACATGAGTAACTTGTATGACAATCTCTCATCATCGCCCGCAGGTTCTCTGAAATCTTACTAACTTGTTTGACAAAGTCTATTCAGGTTCTCTGAAATGTTCATTTTCGTGTAATACACGACTAATTTAATCACCAACATTATTTTGTACTATCTACAATTCTTCTTTAGTTGAAAGTGAAGTATGTGTATGTCTGACACAGTCTTCTCAGTGATAAAAGTGTTAGCTTTACCTACTTCACATAGTAGAATAGGTCAATTTGTCATTATAATGATCTAATGGACTATGTGTTTTTGTATTATCATGAGAATTTAATATTGATAAGAGTGGAGTTCATTTCATTTGGTGAAAATTGTAATTCCATTGCTGAAAAATGTGAAATGTAATTTTTTATTTTCAATTTTTCAATTTTTTTTAAGAAAATGCTAGAGTCATTAGATAAAATGAATTTAATTAAGGAGAAAATTATTTTGAATTAGTTAATAAGGATAAAAAATATCCATCCAATGGTAAAATGAGTAAAGTAACTTTTTTGGGTAGATTTGTAATGTGACTATTGAGGGGAATCGATTATGCAGCCAACCATATAAATAGTCAGATATGCAAGAGACACATTTTCTAATGGACTTCTTTATACATTAATTTTTTCATGATTTATATGATTGCATAACTGCTTTTAATTTTAGTTTTCTTATCTAACCATGCTTTGACTAGCTTCTAACTGTTACTTAAAGCAATGTTGAAATTAAATACAGGAGATACAATTAGAAGCATGGTAACCATTCACCCTAATGGTTTAGTGTACAAAAGCATACACACTCCATAATACAATATATAAATTTACTAAAAACTAGAATATGTGTTTCCAATGTAAGAGTTGAACCAAATTTCTTTAAATGTTAAATGTATCTACAATTTTTTATATATATATTCTAAATAACTTTTATAACATGATGATGATGTAAGAACTAAAAATTTTGTGAATAATTTCATTAAAAAAATTCACAACACTTCTTCATAAGATAAGGCCATTTCACTACATAAGACAAAGTCTTAGAATATGATTAAATGATAAGGTTATTGGGGTCACTTTTATAGTGTTGAAACATAATATTTCTTTAAAATAAATATTCAAAGCATATGTCATATTAAACTTTTAACCCTCAAAATCTAAAAATATATTTAAAACAAAAATATATATAGAATTAGGAAAATTCGTTTTTACAATATTATTTAAATATAAATTTTATCAAAAATAAAAGAACGTGAATTTAAGTAGATTTTTAAAAATTCATTAATTTAAACATAACTCATACCATGATGCAATGAGAAACTAGAAATAACTTCAAATCTCATCCACGATATTTAATATATAGAAAGTTTAGGATACTTTAAAATTATCGAAGAGAATATTTGTGCATATATTCTTTTACTTCAAATTTTATACACAAGTTCTTATGAAAGCTATGGAGATTGAAAGTGACACCTAAACCCAACACATATTATAAAACTATAATTTCAAATATGCATTCATTGATAGTCATACCCTCCATTAAATCTATTATTTAAGTATATTAAAAGAAGATGTTGTCACATCCTGACGATACTATATTCACATTCATCAACTGTACTTGATCAAAATTCTATAAAGCTTATTTATGAAATCTATTTTAACTTGATCAATCATTGAATTTTATTTGCCAAAATGCATTTTGTGAGTTCAATACACTATTTACCACTCATAATAGTTGGAATAAACTATGTGGCCTCCAGATATATTATTTTTTGAGTTATATGTAGACTAGTATACTGCCTTAGTGATACTAGTAAGTGGAACTAGTTATTTGACCAATGTTGAGCTGGTAGTCATGAGTGCTTAACCCTATCATCTTCATAAAAATGAATTGATATACTAGATCAATCTCACCATGGCAACTAGAACACTAGAGTCCCTAAGATGATGTAGGAAATCAATGGGTGCTACAATTGTATAGTTAAGGTGACAAATGGAATGCTCTTCAATTATAATGGTGTAATTTATATAGTCTACTAGATAAGATTATAGGTGTTTGTTTGGACAATTTTTATGATATTTGAGAGACTTTCCATTTTACGCTTATGATAAACCTTGGGAATGTGCCAAGTTTATTTGACAAGTTAACAAATTAATTTAAATTTATGACACAAGTTCAACATCTAAACACTTGTTTATTATACTTTTTTCTTATAATATTTTAGAATTTTCCAAAAGTTACAACATTGTGACTTCTTAGGGAAACTTGTTATTCTATCTTTGAATTCTTGTATTCTATTATATTTCACCTCATATAGACCATTGAATAATATGTGCCCATAGGGATTTATCATCTCTCAAGATTATAAAGAAGAGAAAAATACCTAAACTAAACCTAATCTAAGAAGGCCATTTGTATAAATCACAAGGCATTTTTACTTGTAAAGTTTTGAGGTGAACTGAATCTACTGCTTTTAGTGAAAGAACCACTATATTTTTAGTTACTCTCATGGCTTATTTCACTTATGGAATGAAAGGAACTAAAAAGTGCATCCATAAATTATCTAGTCACCAATAAAACTTTCAAACATTTTTTTAGAAATTTTAAATTTGAAAAGGATAGGCATGGCCCTTAAATATTTCTAAAAGAAGACATGGTCATCTACCAACCATCATCATTGGGTAGATTAATCCTTTCTCGTAAGCTATGTTTGAAACCTAGCTCTAATGTGTGTTCATATAAAACTTATTATGAGTGCGAGCTAGAAATTCACACCAATGTACCTAGGTTGGTCAAAAGTTTAACGAGGCCTATATGTGGGTTGAAGTATTGCAATACAAAACCACAAAAGGTGGAAATATGTTTAATGATATATTCTCAAAGAGGGTCAAGAAATACCTTAGGGATCCTATTTTTTTGCTGATGTAAAACTTTATTTCAATTGAATTGGAAATGCAAAATGACTAGGATCTAAGCTTGTGCCAATGAACAAATAAACTACTAAAAATATTTGATGAAGAAACAAAAACTACATAGCTAGTACATAAATGAAATGAGAATTCAGAGATACATCTATGGCTGAAATGCATTATGAAATTGATTGGTCAAGGTCTCCAAGAATGTTCATGTGTATTAATGAAATGAGAATTTAGAGATACATTTGTGTATTCATGGTCAAGGTATCTTTAGTTGCTAGATTTTGTTATGTGGTTGGAAGTTGTTCTTCTTGTTGGCTTCATCCTAGTGGATATGGGTGCCACTTCAAAACCCATCTCTTCAGGTTGTGGGAGCCTAGTTTTTCTTGAGGAAGACTATTTTCTAGTTGTTGGATTTGTGCTTTCAAGTTCTTTTCTATCTTCTCCTAAAGAGGTGGAGATTTCAATGATGCTTGTTTGCTTGGATGCTATTATTTTAAGACCTTTGTTTCAGCTCAAGGTGGTTGAGGGAGCCACTTCAAAGCCTAGTTCTAAGGTTGGGGAAGACTTTCAAAATCCCCTTATTTCTTTTCATTATATCTAATCTTGTCTGGCTGGAAGTTGATAATTTTCAAGGGCCTAGTTTAGACTGTGGCTTTTTTTTGTTATGACCTAGACTAGGTTTTTGTTCTCTGCAGTCTTTATCTTAGGTTAAGGGAGCCATGAACATCCCTGTTGTTTGGCTGAGGGTACCTTTTAACCCTCATCACTTATTCTTAAGGTTGAGGTTGTAACTTAGCCAGTGTGGCTAAAATGTTTTATATTGATCATATCCTAAGTGTTTGGCTGGCTCTTTCTTCCTGTGGAAGTGCTCATGTTTGGCTGTCTCTTTCTACCTATGACAGTGTTGGTGTTTGGTTGGCTTTTGTCAACTCAACTATGTTGGGGCTGCTGGTTTTCATGGTTTGTTTTCTATGGCAACGATGTACTGTGAGTTCCATATCCTTGTAAAATATAAGTGTTTTAGGTCCCTTCAAAACCTATTGTAAGGAGTTTTTGGTCCCCTCAAAACCTACTTTTCCCATAATTAAAAGCACATTTATATTTATAGCTTATCAAAAAGGATTGTTTGTGTCATTCATACGTAGTTCAGCACGGAAGTTAAAGCTAGGTTCCCCGCTATTGATATACAATTCAAAATGATGACTACCTCCTATCCACTATAAGTTACTGATATGTTAACAATATAATATGTTTATAGAAAAAATTATCATAGTATGGAATAAAATAAATAAATACCAGTCTAGTTTTACTCTTTGATTAATCTTGGCCTCCATCCAATGGTTCCTCAGGCTCATAAATTTCATGATTATCTTTTGGTGGGAAACCAATCCATAGGGTTCCTCGTTGCCTTTTCTTCCTTGAACCTCCTCAGCAGCCATGTTTATGTCTAGATGAAGAAGTTCCACTTGAGATTGAAGACATCATCTCATTTGGTCCCCATTTCTCTAACTCCTATCTATACTCCTATTGTTCCCATGCCACCAAATACTCCTTAGTCTCATGTATTATAGCTTTCACTGAGGCACAACATACCTCTTTATTGCAATTTGCACTCTATAAAAGGTATGGACTTAGAGGAGGTCAAAATTCATTAACATGGAGCCAAGGGCCCATTCAGGCATACAAATTCTGCTCCATCATGCGATATCCTCAAGAAGATATCAAGCCCTCCACACCATTCCTCGTAAATACACTCATAGACAATCCATTCCACCTTTTGGTTGTCTTCAAGCTTGATACACCAAGTCGCAAACATAAATGCAATGTCAATATTTGTGTGATATTTGAATTGAGACCAAAGATATTCCTCCCGAAGAATGATCTTCACTCAGGTGATGAAATCCTTAGCATCAAGTCATGAGCAAGGATGCTTGAGTAGTAGGTATACTTTGATGAAATTTTGCCTTCTCATCTCACAGCTTTGCTCCTTAAAACCTTATATTGTGTTGCAAGCCAAACACCCTTCCTAGTATCATCAACTTGGCTATCGAGACATTAATGTAAGTGGCCTTTTCAATTGGTAGTGCATAGTGGATTTGACACTGTTTCAACTCAATATTTCCTTCCTCTGCAACTTTGTCTGACAAAAGGGGTTCATTGTCAATAGGATTTATTATTACCAAAGTTCTATGAGGTGTATCTTCATAACGTATATCTTCAACTATAACTTCATCTTCATTAGGATACTTAGTTTGAGTGGTTTCCTTTACCAGGAAAACAACAATATCAATAATTTCAATAGTTGATTTGTGTTCAATTGGTTTCTCTACATCCTTTGTCAGATTAGGAATATCTGACATAACATTACCGATGATATCATCAACTAAGAAAACATCAAAACCTTTAGTAGAGTCTTTGTCTTTACCTTTCGCTTTGTCAAGGGCAGCTGCGCCTTGGTCTTGTTTTATTTCGTTTGCTATTTTGTCTTCATCTTCCTTTTGCTGGCTCAAGACTCTTTTCCATAAGGCAACACCCTCATCATTAACACCTTGGACATCTCCTATAGCCACTCTCCCTATCATGTTCTTTATTTTAAAGCATTGAATACATGCTTCTGCCAGTATAGATTCTTGATTATAATCAAGCTCATGTTGCACTTCCATGAGTGATTGTATCTTATGCTCTTTCTCCATAGCTAAAGTTGTTGTCCATCTTCCTTCAATTTCATTTTGCAAGTCTGATGGAACTATTCCATATAGTTCACTAGGAGTTCTGTAGAATATATGCATGTTCCACAACAATTGGAAGTACATTTCTACCACTTCTTCTGACTTATTTTATTCCCACATCAGATTGGGTGTCAGTGATATCACCCTCCTTTTCATCATTCTTGGGCTTCTTATTAGCCTTTGTGTCAATTATCCCTTCATTCTTTTTCTTTCTTGCATATGTTACTCCTACCGGTCTATCTTTCCCTAGGGAAGATGCAGGAGTATATGAGTCCTTTTCTTTTGTGTATGTTGTCGTCTTGCTGGATGCAATACCCTTGGGTTTTGCCTTTGATATTTTCTTCTTTTGTCTTTTTTGTTCTTTAACTTTGTTTGATTTGATTCATGTTTGTTCACTAGTACCCATGGAAGTAGTGGCACTAGATACTTCACCTCCATACTTTTTATCTAGGGTATCAATCATTTTCCTTACTTTCCTTTGTATGATTGGCTCCTTATGTTCCTATTTTATTTTGGAGCTTGTCTCCTCGTAAGTTCCAAATTTCTTTTCTTTTTTGTTTACCAGTTTAGACAGTAACATATTTTCATACACTTTAGTAATGTCTACCCCGACCTCATAACCCATAGTAGGTACCCAAAATGTTCTAGGTTAAATCGCTTGAATGATGCAACAATCGGTGTCAACAACGAAACAAATGTTGTCCTTATACTTTTGAACTATGTCAGTTGGGATTCTTTCGCTTTTGTGAATTCTGATTTGGAAGTCTTTAAAATATCCCGGCATTGTTTCCCCAAACTTATCACCTAAATCCTTAATCATTTTACCTATCTGAACCATGATAGGTTTATCCTCAAACCACACAACACAGCCCTTACTAGGAAATAAATATTGCACATAGAAGAATATATTGTTTCATGCTTAAAAATAATTAATGCAGAAATAGGAAATAAGGATGAATCACCAAATCCTTAACTATCAAAGCAATTTTAAACATAAACCAATAGAAATTAAAACAAGATAAGAATACATTCAAATAA
>NW_026730341.1:0-16000 GCF_030272615.1 Cryptomeria japonica
TCTAACTTGAAAGAGATAAGTTTTTTAATGGTTGAATAATGTACATGAATTCTATATCTAGTTAATATTTTATGAAATTGCATTATGCATTTCCTTTGTGAATCAACATTGTCCATATATGTCTATTCACAACAAGCTACAACTAGAAATCTTATTTACTATGAGAAACTTATCCCTTACATACAAGACGTCTTTATAACCACAGGCTGTTGGATTTTCAGACTATAGTGTTTTTAGTGGAGATTTTGAGATTTTACATTTCTATTTTTATATTTTCCTGCTAAAGTACATTAGTCCATTGGAGGTAATTATTGAGGCATTTGTACAATGGATGATGACATCTAGGGTTACAAAGAAAAGTTGAGACAAGAGTGTTCTCCAAGTGAGAGGGAGCATACTGCTAGGGGATTTTGTTCTAAAGCTCGGGACAGTCATATTTTTGTCTAGGGCATGATCTTATGACAATAGTTACAGTATGATTTTGGATCTTTCACTTTCAAACATATGAGGATCATACTAGAAAATGAGAGTCTCTTGAAGAAAGACATATCTTATTGAATCCATGTGAGCAAGGGATGCTTCCGTGATAGAGGGAGAAAATAAGAAGATATGCTTTGATTGATATCCAAGAATCTTGGTGATATTGATTCAGAGGGAGTAGACTATGTCAAGATGAAAGGTCAAAGCATGTGGAGAACAAGTGGAAAAGTGTGTTATTCAGTTAAAAAATATTAGTAGTAATTAATTGATGACAAACATTCTCACCAAGCCTCTCTCTATAATAATGTTTTTGTACTTTCGAGATAAGCTTGGTATGGTGGAAAATGTAGCCCTAGCTGAGATTGAGTTAGAACATCATTGATTTGGTTGTATTGTTATACTAATGTATTCTTTCTTTATATAAGATGTTTAAAGTGTTAACTCTTATTAATGCAACTTATTAATCTGATATGGTGCATGATTAATTGTCATGTGTGTGACTCCATGACAACATTGGTTCAATGCTTGATGAGCCCCTATGAACATTAGTGTGAGGTGATGATCTCTCAATAATGAACACTTGTACATATAATCTTTATCGTAAGGTGACGATTTTACAATATTGATTGATCATACCATTATGATGGATATCATGGGACGTGATATCTCTAGACATGCCATAATGGTTTATATCTCTGCAATAATATCTATGAATATGTCATAATATTAGATATCATGAGATGTGGTATCCAAGGATAATCCATAATAGTGGGTATTACATAAAGAGATACTCATGGTGGATTTCATGTGACATGAAATCTGTGGACATGCCATGAAGTAATATATTTAGCTATACCATGATGGTGGATATCATGAAATGTGATATCCATGGACAAGCCATAATGGTGGATATTAAATGAAAATATTTATGATGGACATCACGTGACATGATATCCATGGATATGTCATAACTTCTAATATTACAATGAGGTGATATATCTCTCTCTTCTAAATGAATATATTGTGATCATAATATGATGTTGTAGGATAGAATATTATCCTCCCTTGCTAAGAATGAGTGTTGAAATAGATATGTCGATCGGATAATCTAAATGTATAATTGGCCTTACGGTCTTAGACATCTTTCTTGTATTTATCCGTATATCTCTACTTATTATTCTGATAACATATAAACTGATCAGTTGAATATTATGATGAATATTATAATCAACATCATAAATAATTAGTAACAATCTTTTGTTACATAATCTAAGTATAGTAAACGAAAGAGACATAAAACATAACACCAAAATTTTGTACGTGGAAAACCCAATACGGGAAAAACCACGTAGAGAAAATTCTCTTAGGAATAGAGTAATACACAACTGGTTACACAATATAAAGGGTGTTGGATCATTGTCAGTTTGGCTCACTATTGGTTTGGATTGACTATCCTGAACAAAAGATGGCTTACAGTTGGAAAATGAGTTACACAATATTGAACTATTGTAGTTGCATTTGTCCAATGCATAGATTACAGTTCCTTTGTAGTACACAAGATGTTCTTCTTTATTGATTATACTAGATTTACTCACAATAAAAATTTAGAGCATTCTTTGCATGTAGTACACAAAGTATTTATCTTTCAGCAACTACATAGATTTCACATGATATAAGTCATTATATATATGCACATCAACAACAATCTTGACATGAAAAGTCAGCTCAACCAAAAGTGGTGAGACAAGACTTATTGAATACATAAAAACAACCAAAAATGTCTTTGTGCAGAGTCGGCTTCTAACAAGTAGCATATCCAAATAGGACCAGATCAGACGTGCAAAATCATCATGTCCAAATGAGACTAGACCTAAAAATAGTGTTTACGGTTAGGTAGAGTACTTGACCACAAATTGTGACATGTGAAAATTAATCTAACTGGTCCGAACTACATACATACATTATAGACCACATAGATACATATTAAATCTATGATATCAATGACAACAATGACAAATAGGTCAACAATTTGCCCCTTTGTCATTGATGGCAATAAAAGTTATACAGTAAAATTTTTGCTAAGAATAATAACATAAAAGATATTTTTAAATATTGATGAATGTTACTAATACTACTACACACTAACTGCTCCCCCTTTGACAACAATGACAAAGAGTAAAAAGAAAAACTGAAATGAGACTAAAAACCTCCTCTAAGGGAGATACTCATTACTTGTCGGAGGAATATTTGATGCTCTTAGCATGGGCAATCCAAGAATCCTTGTGCACATCCTAGTGAAAAAGAGCATCTATTAGAAGTTCAACATGTGCTAATAGGGATGCGTGTAGCTTTTTTGCTTCAATGATGGAGTCGAGATTAGAATAAGTGAACTGGAGGCACAAGAGAGAGCATGATTCAAGAGCAAGATACTTTCATTTCTAAAATATCTCAATTTGCTTAAGGGAAGAATAATATTGTCCCTTTGTTGATGTAGCTCATAGTACTTGCTATGAAGATCTTCAATCTTTGATCTTTCAGAGCCGGATAAGTCTTTTGACAGTTTGAAGTTTTGCCGAGCGTACTGGATTTATCTTCAATGATGTTCATTTCATCCTTAATACTTTTGGTTGCATCTAGCCATTGAAGACTAAAAGAAAATAATATGTCATTGTTATCTAGGTAAGATTGGTCCTATGAGATTATCTAAGAGAGGTAGAGATGTGCAGATTTAGATTTGGTCGTGAACTCTTCCATAAGATTTTTCCGTATCATCGACCTTTTCCTTTTCATATTTTTTTTGTCTTCTTCACATGACTACTGAAAGAGTTGACCAATATTTTGCATTTTTCTATAGAAGAAGTGTCCAGATCTAATTGACATTTAGGGACAATGCAATGAAGGGCTAACAAGAGATCTTCAATGATCTTATCTTTCTTCTGGAAATCTTGTCTTACAGAAGATATGAATGCTTCTCCAATTTCAAGCTTCTAAATGAGATCTACATTGGAGAAATCAACTGATTGGATAGAAGATGTGATAGGGGGAGCATAAATGGTACAAAGAATATATTTTTCCATACATCTTTTGGAGATCTGGATTTGGTTATGATTATGGAGATTTTTACACTGGAATCCTTTTCTTGATGGCTTTCTATTTGGATAGGACTTTCTCATTTGCATCTAAAGTTCAAATTTCATTAGAAGTGTCCAAATTTTTACATTTGTTTGAAATAGAGATTACCGAAGGTGAATTGCCTATTGCGGAAGTTCTCGAGACACATTAGGAATAGGGTAATGTAGAGGGACCAGGGGACTCACAGAAGACCATGGCACTTCATCCTAGTTTAGCCAGTACGAAGGCGCCCAGTACCCTAATCCTCATAATTTTTCTTGAACTTCTAGGTACAACCTCAGATCCTCTTCTCTTTCTCAGATCTTATTTTACAGCTCTATTTTATTTCTGCAACACTCTATTTTCGTCATTTCATTTAAATTTCTTATAGTTTATTATAAATTTTATACTTGCAATTTAAAACCTAATTCAAACACAACTTCAACTCAAACAAATGGTGAAATAGGACCTCAATCAGCATTCAACCATCTTCTTAATAAAATCGAGGTTGGATCTATTGAGGGTTCATCAATCTTTTAATGTATTGGTTAATTTGGCTAATTTGTGGTCTTATCCTACTTGGTGAAACCCTAGTTCCAAATTACACTATTACATTTTGGTGAACCCAATATCTTTCATGCTTAATTCTAATTCTTCAACTTCAAATATGATTTGTATGCATCTTGGCTTTCAAATTTGCACTCATAGATTGAATTTCCAATTGAATTACATAAATTTAGAGGTTGAATTCAGAAAAAACCTAATTTATAATTCTAAAATTAACTTGTGGGTTGCAAAATTTTCCAAGTGTGTTTTCAGATTTAGATACATTCATTTCATAGCTAACATGAAATTATAGAAAAAATAAATATAAACATAAAAATACATAAAAAAAATAAAATTATGTTTTATGTATTTGTGTCTTTTTATGCTTTACCTCATTTCATTCCAATAGTTAGCATTTATTTTCAAAATGTCAAATTAATCTTGGAAAGACTATCATACCTTTGACAATCCATTTTCTTATAATGACTATCTTTCTGAGGAAATATATAGTAGAGAAGAACTTGAGGAGGCTTTTGATCGTTTCATTTATCCTGTCTTGTAAACCATCCTTTTGCCAAAGGTTAATCAACATTATGTGTAAGCCATTTAGTTGTGATGACCTCGAGATGATGGATGAAACTCTTTATGACTTCATCCTTCTCTCTAAATCATCCTCTAAATCTCCAATAATTGACAAGGATATTGTCATGCTTGACAATCCTCTTTATGAACCTTTTCCTTCTATGAATCCTATTTATGAAGAAGCTTTTGTCATAAAATAAGTTGATGTGGTTGAAAATCCTCTTTATCAAGATTTACCTTTTAGAAATGAGGCCCTCATGAACCATGATAATTTTTCTTCTAAATATTCTCTTATTCATAAGGATAATTTGGTGCAAGAAAATATTATTAACACTTCAAGTTTACAACTCTTCCTCTTCAGGATGAAATTTTTTAAATTTATGTTGATATTTCTCCTAAAAAATGTCTCTCTTGTTAGAGTATATTAGAGAAAGAGGATGAAATCATAAACACCTTTGACTTCATGTTAATCTATCTTCCATACATGATACCTTTCTTAGAGAAGAAGTGTTGATGGAAATTGATTTACCCTCTCCTAAATTTGGTCCTACCAATGAGGACACATTGGTGCAAGAAGAGGTTATGAACACTTCTTTCAAAAATCTCCCTCCTAAGGATGAATATTTGAAGAATGAAGCTTATCCTTAAATGTAACTCCCCCATAAGGATCATTTGGTGCAAGGGGATGATATTGTAGCTACCTTTCCTTTTGATATCATTACTTCTTTGTATTTCAATGTACTTCTCACTAGAGATGAATCATTAATGAATCACATTTGTCCGTCTCCTAAAGTTTGTCTTACACATAGAGATACTTTCAGACAAGATGATTAAATCATTAACAATTTACTTAATTCTCTCCCTTTTAAAGATATATCCTTGAAGAAAAACAAACCTAATCAAGTCAACACCATTCATGTTTCTAGTTATGAGATGCCTAAACCCAATGAACCTCCCAATATCCTAAATATTGTGAGGAACAGGAAGAGACCATACAAGATATCCCTCTACAAATGGAGATTACAAAAGTGCATGGTCTCATATAGTCTCTAGTACAACCATTGACCAAATCAATCATCCCCCCCATAGTAAAGAGTCCTATGAATAGACAAGAGGAAGCAGTTGTAGGGCTTCAAGATTATAAAGCCACTATATCTAAGAGGAAAATTGTTGAGAAAAATAAGGGTTAAATATGGCTCCTAAAGTTTGATGGATCAAGGTCTAATCAAGGAAGTGGAGCTAGAGTTGAGTTAACGAATCCCGAAGGTAAGGATTTCTTAGCCTCATACCAATTGTAATTTTCTTATACCAATAATATGACTAAGTAGGAAGCCCTCAAGAAAGGAGAAAAGTGTTTGAAGGTGCCAGGAGATTCATAATTGGTCATCAAATAGGTGAGAAGCTAGTATGCATATCATGATAAGAGACTAGTAGCATACAAAATTTTTTTCTAGGTTCTAATTGAGGATTTTAATGCCTTTGACATTCAACTTGTACCCTAGAAGAGGAATGGTATACCAAATACATTGGTTGTGGTTGTATGTATGTTAGAACCCGTCAATGAGTCCTCATTGAAGAGATTCTCTGTAGAGCTAGTCTTGATGCCATTTGTACCTAGCAACATTACTCATTTCCAAGTCTTTGAAGATGATAAACATATCTTGCAATTTCTTGCTCACTTGGGTACCTTTGAAGACCAAATTATTGATGAAGATTATAGAGAAAACTTTGTTGGTGAGGAGGACACTTAGCATATTATTAACCTCTCCATAAATGTTCTACATTGGTAGAAAATGTGGTACTAGTACGATATAAAAATAGAGAGACGAGGATATGTGTATATTTTGGTAACCTTAACAAGGCATCTGAGAAAGATAATTGCTAGTTGTCGTCCTTATATGAATTATTGTATAGTGTAAATGGGTCACAGATGATGTCTTTCCTTGATGGTTATGTTGGATATAACAAAGTGTTGGTGAACTATGAAGACTATATGAAGATAGTATTCACCACTAAGTGGGGTACTTTTACATACCAGTAAATTTTGTTTGGATTAGTAAATGCTAGTTCAACCTTTCAAATAGAAATGTACATTGATTTTAAGGAATTGACTATAAAATATATAATCATATGCATGGATGACCTCACTTTGTTCTCCAAGAGGCGTGAAGACCATCCCAATCATTTGCAAAAAATATTGGAAAGGTGTAAAAATATAGGATATCCCTCAACCCTAAGAAATATGTGTTTGGCCTATCGAAAGGGAAATTGTTAGGCCTTGTCATATCAGAATAGAGGATATCAAGTAATCCTGATAGAGTTGAAGTGTTGTTAAAACTCTAGATGCTAACAAGTAACAAAGAAATGAGATCTTTCTTAAGAAAGATTAATTTTGCTAGAAATTTGATTACTGGATATGCCGATATAGTGAAGCCATTAAATGAGATGATAAAGAAGGATGCCAAAATTAAGTAGAGTGTAGAAGATAAAGAATAATTCACCCAAATTAAGAAGTCTATTGCTAAAGCCCTAGTACCAGATAGTACAAATTACACACCGTCATTCTACATTTACTCTTGATGAGGATAATATCATAGTTGATGGACATACTCCTTCTAGTAACTATGAGCGTGAAGTGTTTGATAAAGATAAAGGAAAGGCCTCTAAATATGATGATGGTGTTAATTATAAAAATGCTCAATACGATTATTATGTAAACCATCTCAATGAATCTGATAATCATGTGAACACTTTTATAATCAAATGTAAAGAGCCTAAATGTGATGTTGTTACCCATAGAGGCACAATTACCCTTTGAGTTCCTGGTTCTAGTTCTAAACATGCAACTCCCACTTCAACATATAACCTCCTAGAGATTTTAGGAAAAAAACCCACACAAATTTCCATACTTGAGCTTCTCCAATTATCCCCTTAGCATAAAACATTTCTTGACCAACCACTTGCAAATACCAATGTTCATATGAACCTGCATGTAGATTAGTTTCAAGCTATGGCAGGTCATATCAATGCCCCTCATACCCTCACTTTTATAAAAAATGATTATCACTCTATGAAACAACCCCATAACACATCGTTACATATTGAAATATTTATCTATACAGTTAAGGTCAAGCGAGTGTTAATAGATGAAAGAATATGTCCCAACATTTGTACCTTGAAAGCAATCAAAGAATTGGCCTTCCCTAAAAATGCAGTAGATCAAAGAATTAATTATTATCAAAGCCTATGATGAAGAGGAACATTCATCCAAAGGTTTAGTTACATTTCCAATCAGGGTGGGTCATGTGGTAAAGGATGTGGTTTGCTAGGTTCTTGACCTCCCCTTTATATATAATATTCTTCTTGGTAGACCATGGATTCATGAGATGCAAGTTGTTCCTCCAATGTATCACCAATGCATAAAATTTCCACATGATGACATAACTATACCAGGGGATCAAAATCCTTTCATGTATTGTAATAAATTAATTCCTTCAACTTAATCTATAACTCTTAGCAATCGAGAATCACCATATTCTCAAACACATGTTGATCTTGAGTTTCTAAAAGCATCCACTTCTAAATCCCAAGAGACCGAGTTTAAAATCAAAGTAAAAGATCATGGGGTGGCAAAATATTCTATGAGTCAAGCTCTTTGCATTGGAAAGCTACCTATATCTCCTCAAAGCTATGGAAAACTACAAATGATTGAAACCACATGGGATACTACCACTACCGAGGTTTTAAAACCTACAATCTTCAGAAAATGTGGAACCTTGTATCATGAAATGGAAGAAGAAGATCTTCTTGGTTGATTCTACAAAGATGAGGACACAGAAAAGGAATAAAATGAAAAAATAGAAGTCAGGATACCAATTGAATAGTATGGAAAAGGACTTAAGATAATGAAACAATATGGATATGATGGTCATAGTCCTCTTGTCTTGGAAAAGAAAGGTATACTTAAGCCTATCACACCTAGTGGTGGATGTAAGGTTTCTGGTTTGGGTTATGGCGCACAAAATGATAAGACCTTAAATACTAAGGGAAACTTGAGTAAGGAAGGGGAGTCCTCTAATACAACATATACTAGTGAGGAAAGTACCATCAATGACTATGATGGTTTCATTGATATATACCACTATGATTCTATCTGTACCCTTGAACCCATTAATAATCTTGAGACTAATCATGATTATTTACCCCTTATTCACCCACAACTTATTGATTGGGATCACAATTGGACATTTTTAAAAATGATGAGGCAATCATAAAATTTCTTGGAGCATGAAGTGAAATACCTTTTAGGGGTCATAGAGCTGGTTTTTCCATAGAACTTAAAAGTGTGACTTACTTTGGGGAGGGTGCCAAGCCTTTTAGTCACAAAATTATAGAAAATATAACTAGGTCTTCTAGTGAAAACTATTGTGCAGTGCTATTAGACCTTGAATATGTAAAAATAAAGGATGAAAGATGAAAACCTCCCTAAGGCACATAAGGATGGAAGGCTTGACACACTTCCCCAATCATCATATCATAAAAAGTCATCTATGCTGGTTGAGAAAAATGCAACAACAAATCTTGGCACAGAAGAGAAACCAAGGATCATACATTTAGCATAATCATTGCCCTAGAAGAAAGAGAAAAACATGTATATTTTTACAAAGAAAGGCAAGTTAACTTTGCTTGGTCCTAGGCAGATATGTCGAGACTTGATCCTGACTTGGTAATTCATCACTCCTTGTTTCCACTAGAAGAAAAACCTGTCAAGCAATAGTTAATAAAAATGCACCCCCACTTGGTGCAATTAGGAAAGGTAGGGTTAAAAAAGCTACCAGATGTTGTATTTATATGGCCTATCGATTATGCAGAGTGGATCTAAAATTTGGTGCCATTTTCAAAACCTAATGGGATGTCTATGTTTGCAAAAATTTTAGAGACTTCAATAAAACTTTTCTTAAGGATGACTTCCCACTTCCAAATATTGATACAATAGTGGACTAAGAACTGGTGTTGAGAAATTATTCCTCATGGATAGTTTCTTAGCCTATAATAAAATCAAAATTTCTCATGAGGATCAGATTCAAATAGCATTCACTTTTCCTTAGGGAATTTTTGTTTGGAATGTCATTCCCTTTGGGTTGAAGAATGCCAAAGCTACCTGTCATCTTGCAATGACCTATCAAGTGGTTGAAGAATGCCAAAGCTACCTATTAGCTTACTGTCTTTCATGACATGATGCCTTGGAAAATCTTACACTAGGGAGGGACACTTATAAATCATGGGGAAAATTTTTACAAGATTGGAGCAATCCAAAAAAGTATCTTTAGGGTAACCTTTGGGAAGCTCCGTGGATACATTGTTTCATCTAAAGGAATTAAATTTGACCCAACTAAAGTCAAAACTATACTTAAAATGCAACCACCAAGGAATATTTGTTAGTTGATATCCTTGCAAGGAAGTTTATAGTCTATTCACCATTTCATAGCGCAGTTAGCAAATGAATGTCAACCCTTTTAGCACCCACTACATAAAAAAGTTCCATTTAGGTGGGATGACAATTGTAAATAAACCTTTCATAAAATAAATTAATAATTAATATGACCACCTGTGTTAGTACCTCCACAAGATGATAAGCCTCTAATCCTTTACATCTCAAAAACTACCACAACATTGAGGGTACTTTTCACACAACGTGACTCTAAAGGAAAATAACATGCTATATATTATATCAGTCATACTCTGGTAGGATATGAGCTCAATTATACTCATATGGAAGGAGCATGTCTTGCCATAATTTTTTCTTCACAAAAGTTGGGACATTGCATGCTTGTACATCAAACAAAGATCATTTCAAAAATTTATCCTCTTAATTATATAAGATTGATGGTAAGTATTGTTATATCTTTTGTATCTGTCTCATGAGCCTTGATATCATTTGAAGTTGATGCTCCATTTTTAGGTCATTGATAACCTGCTTGAATAATCTTTGAGATCTCATTTAGTAATACTTCTAGATTTAAGACTCCATTCTCTCCTTGCAATAAGTAAATTTTTTTCCATCAAACATGAATTCTTTAACATGAAGGTCTTGTGCCATTTCTTGATCTACCTCAACTGGTTAAGCTTTCAAAAAAGGAATCAATTCTCTGATAACAATACTTGAACACCCAACATAATTAAGAGGGGGGGTGAATTAGTCCCAAACTTCAAAATAAATTATTAATAAACTATATTAATTTACTTAGTAATAGAACATTAATCATCAACACACAAGCATCAACCATCAACATATGAACACTAGATTTATATGGAAAAACCAAACAGGGAAAAACAATGGTGATAATATAACTCACAATATGAATAAAATTATTTGCAATGTTTTAGGATTTATACCAAGGAGATCTAACATCTAAAATACTTTCAAAACTAAGGCGCACAACCTTAGGAAAGATACAAAGAGGACTTGTTCTACTAAAGATCACTTCTTTAGGACAAGATATAAACTGCTGCTGAAGGACTCACTATCAGTCAACAATGAATGAAATATCTGAATTCAAATTTAGAACGACTCTCCTAAACCTAAAATTTTCCTTGAAAAATTGGATCAAGTGACCAACATCATGAAAAATATCTCTGATAATATTCATTGTCACAACACACTATCTTGAAGAATATATCACCTTGAAAACTCTTCACAAACCGACTTTCACGCAACTAGAAACTCAATTTTTTTGCATATCATTTGCATACACATCTCACACGATCCACATATCATCACACTGCAATTCATCTATCTACACATCTTGAATATGGGATACAACATTGAAAACATAATAAAGGTTTGACCAAAAACAAAATAAGAAATATTTCATAAAATAAGCCACTCAAATCTAAAATAATAGAATTGATCCACTCCAAGAGAAACAAGGAACCAAAAAATATTGTAATACATTGTTCCATAGTTGATCCAATGGTCAGTGTAGGCCAACACATTTACCAAAGACATTAACTAATATAACATGAATAAATAACAACTATTTGACCACAGATCCTCTTCATATGAAAAATACTCAATTTAGATCTCCACATATCATGGTGAGACCCAAAAAAGAATCTCAACATATCTTCCAATGCATATCTAGATCAATATAATATGATCCAGAGTAAACTGCAACACAGTCAACAACATATATAGAGGGTGGCAAAGGCTTTTTGAATCATCATAATACAACATGCAACAACGAAAACCAAAAATATTAACTGCAACACAAAACATAATCTTCAACAACCAACATAATATTAGAACCAAAATCCATTTAGATAACCAACTTTGATATCAATGACAACCGTACAAGCTCATGTTATCAACAATCTCCAACATCTCGTCTGAAGAAACCTTCAAAATCCCTTAAGTTATCCTCAAGGAAATGAATTGTTCAAATGAAACCACAAAAGTAGACTCATGATCCATAGAAGGAGGAGACCCAGGAGGGGTATAAACTAGAGCATTATTATGAGAGTTATTTTGAGGGGTATTAACTAGATGTAGTCGAACCTCCTAAATCAAGACTCATGGGAAATGACTAAGAAGCAAAAGGATCTTTAGGATCCACACCCCTTGAGAACAATAGACCAAATATTTTAGGACTATATTGATTAGGGAAAATTATTAGGCTCAAAGCCCTTCTCACCACAGCTCTTGAAGCAGTTTGGGTCCTACAACTCGTAAAAAAGATTCACAACACTCTAAAAATGTCAAGAATGAGTAAGAAAGGAGACAAAAAAGGGTTTTTTTTTATAATTTTAACAAGGTCTGTGGGAGATTTTTGAACAAGTTTTTAATAAAATGTGAGTTCACATCATATTCACCAAAATATACAGGAAAATCGAATAACTTTGAAAGCTGGTCAAACCCCACAAGTACTCAATATCCTTCTCTCCACTCTGAGAAAACCTTTGGGGTACTACAACCTCTTATTTTTCTCACTAGGATGATAGAGTATGTATAACTATAAGATGCTAAAAGGTATAAGTATTCAAACCATAGAATTTGAAAGTACTAGTGACTAGGGCCACTTAATAAACTATGTACACTCATTGTCTAGGACATGCACATGGGTCATGTATCACAACGTGCGACACAAATTATAATGGTTGAAAATAGGTTTTGAAAAGTTTAGTTATGTAAACTAGGAAAAAGACCTATCTCCCACACATTACATTAAAAGAAAAATGAACCCAATAGACCCAACCTCAATTATACTAGGAAGAGAGTTGCATGAAAATTGGATTCAATTGTATTTTGGTTTCATTGATGATGCAATTAACAAGATGTAGTTTGAATGCTAGATCTGGGGAAAATGATATAAAATTACAATATAAATAATAATAATAGTAAGTTCTAGATGTCATGCGGAGATGTAAAGTTTGATTTAAGGATATCAAGCAGATCAAAACTTGTGACTAAAAATGTGGCCTGAAAGTATGGGACCAAGTATTGTGGGGCAACTTGGTCCTCGAGATATCAGATGTAGACACATGAAACTATTTTGGAATTAGAATAATGCACAAAATCTCTTATTATAAGGTCATCAAAAATTTTGAGGTCCATGTAGTGTGGGGAGCATCGGTCCTTTTCTTTTCATACCTTCAAAAATTCATTTTGATTTTTGTTGTCTACTCCATTGAATTCTTCATGCATGGCTCTTGAGTCAATTTTATGCACAAAAAATGATGTAATTTTTTTATTCATAGGGGTTTTCCTAGGTCAAACCCTAGTTTAGGAACAAGACCTAATTGAAATAGAAGTTGAACTTGAAAATAGTTCAAAATATTTCCTTTTGAGAGCAAGGAAATATATAAAATTGAAATACTTGAATGTAAGTGATTATACCTTCAATAGTTGACATAACACTCTTAGTATAACTCCTGCATGTGCTGATACAATAACATGATAAATCACATAAAATCCATCATAGAATCATAATCAAAATATAATGGAAGATACTTGATATAACTTGTTGTTCCTTGAATCAGATATGGTCTTCAAATGTTCTTGAGTTGGAATGACAATATAGTGATGAGATTGTTGGCATAAAACTTAGTATATTTCATTGTCTAATTCTATTTGGTTACAGAGGTTCGGTTATAGAACCGTTTCCTCATAACTATTGTCTCCTTGTATAAATTCCCTTACATCATCCAATAACGATCAATCAAGTTTTTATCAAAACATATGCCTTTCTCTCTGTCATTTGGTATCAGAGCATTGATTGATCCTGTGCCTGCGTGATGAAGAGAGGACTGCAATGAGATAGAGTAAAATATAGAGGAAAATCAAATAACTTTGAAAGCTGGTCAAACCCCACAAGTACTCAATATCCTTCTCTCCACTCTGAGAAAACCTTTGGGGTACTACAACCTCTTATTTTTCTCACTAGGATGATAGAGTATGTATAACTATAAGATGCTAAACAGTATAAGTATTCAAACCATAGAGTTTGAAAGTACTAGTGACTAGGGCCACTTAATAAACTATGTACACTCATTGTCTAGGACATGCACATGGGTCGTGGATGACAACGTGTGACACAAATTATAATGGTTGAAAATAGGTTTTGAAAAGTTTAGTTATGTAAACTAGGAGAAAGACCCATTTCCCACACATTACATTAAAAGGAAAATGAACCCAATAGACCCAACCCCAATTATATTAGGAAGAGAGTTGCATGAAAATTGGATTCAATTATATTTTGTTTTCATTGATGATGCAATTAACAAGATGTAGTTTTAATGCTAGATCTGGGGAAAATGATATAAAATTAGAAAATAAATAATAATAATAGTAAGTTCTAGATGTCATGCAGAGATGTAAAGTTTGATTTGAGGATATGAAGCAGAACAAAATGTGTGACTTAAAATGCGACCTGGAAGTGTGGGACCAAATATTGTGGGGCAACTTGGTCCTCGAGATATCAAATTTAGACACATGAAACTATTTTGGAATTAGAATAATGCACAAAATCTCTTATTATAAGGTCTTCAAAAATTTTGAGGTCCACATAGTGTGGGGAGCATCGGTCCTCTACTTTTCATACCTTCAAAAATTCATTCTAATTTTTGTTGTCTACTCCACTGAATTCTTCATGCATGGCTCTTGAGTCAATTTTATGCACAAAAAATGATGTAATTTTTTTATTCATAGGGGTTTTCCTAGGTCAAACCCTAGTTTAGGAACAAGACCTAATTGAAATAGAAATTAAACTTGAAAATAATTCAAAATATTTCCTTTTGAGAGCAAGGAAATATCTAAAATTGAACTACTTGAATGTAAGTGATTATACCTTCAATAGTTGACGTAACACTCTTAGTATAACTCCTCCATGTGCTGATACAATAACATGATAAATCACATAAAATCCATCATGAAATCATGATCAAAATATAATGAAAGATACTTGATATAACTTCTTGTTCCTTGAATCAGATATGGTCTTCAAATGTTGTTCTTGAGTTGGAATGACAATATAGTGATGAGATTGTGGGCATAAAACTTAGTATATTTCATTGTGTAATACTATTTGGTTACAGAGGTTCGGTTATAGAACCGTTTCCTCATAAGTATTGTCTCCTTGTATAAATTCCCTCACATCATCCAATAAAGATCAATCAAGTTTTTATCAAAACATATGCCTTTCTCTCTGTCATTTGGTATCAGAGCATTGATTGATCCTATGCCTGCGTGATGAAGAGACGACTGCACTGCGATAGAGTATGGGTGATGAAGGAACATGTGAACTGGGTGCAATTTCATTTGCAGTAAGCATGCTGATGAGCCAGGAAATACAAAGCAATCAATCAAGAGTATTAATGATATTCGTATGCCTGTGAATGCTATATGATTCTTTCTGTTGGTCATTGATTCAATGAAGAATATGGCATAGCGGCATAAGGAGTATTAAATTTTCAGAATTCTTAAAGAATGATGTGACCTGCGATGGAAGGAGGAGTGAGTTCCTGTCTAACAGAGCATTGAAGGCAAGTTAGAGACATTTGTTGTTGACATGTGAGGCAACCTTTAGAGACCTTTGCAATATACGCTGATCATATACAATAGGAAAAGTTGATGGCATGAGGGAGCACAGGAATATGGTATGACTCACATGAAACTTAGAATTTGGGCATATGAAGAAAAACATTGGTGCATATGCAGTCTGATTTTTCTATTGAATCTGGTATTATATCAAAAGAAATGTTGTGGATGTTGTGTGCAATTAAT
>NW_026730342.1:0-16000 GCF_030272615.1 Cryptomeria japonica
TATTCCATTTAGATAACTTCTTATCAATCTTGTTTCTAATCCACTCCCACATTTCTTTCAAATTAGGGACAACGCAGAAGGGAATGCCAAGGTACTTCACAATTTGATTTGGACCTTCCCATTTGAGAGGGAATTTACAAAGCCATCTCGGTGGAGCTTCCTCCCATCCTAGGAAACAAGATTTATGTAATGCTATTTTGCTTCCAGAAGCATGACAGAATATATCTAGGTTTTACTCCAAATCTGCTTGTGTGTTTTATTTGTCTTCAATATTTATACACTCACACAAATACACTTCAGATATCACTCTCACAATTTGATGTATATGATTAATCTTCACACAACACCCTCAACACCTTATCTCTCATTCTTCTCCTTTTTATATCTTTAAATTCTTTGAAGTGACATATCCTTTCAGAATGAAAGAGACACGTCCTTATTAAACCAACCAGATTTCATTTATGAAATCACACCTCTTATCATTTCCTTAAAACCCATTATACCCTCTTTAATAATCACTTTAATCATATTGACTTCTCTTTAAACATATCATAGTTTTTTTAGAATGTTTAGTGAATACACTAAATCACACCTCTTCATAATATTTGTTTGACTGTCTTATTCACCTTCACAATGAAATCATATCCTTCATGAAGTCATAACAAACTTATAGTTAATATTTTCAACCATGTATTTTATTGCCATTGCTGTCTTTAGTTGATGTTTGTTATCATTGCTACCACTTAATCATCAACCTTTTAGTCACTGCTATATTAATCTCATTTAATCATTGCTTTTCATAATTTATCTTTTATGCATTTCGTCTTATATAGAATTTTGTCTGATACGATTGTTGTCATATGGCTTTTCAAAAACATTTGATGTTCTTTAATTTTTCATAGTCATTGCTTCTTCTTATCTCAATGTGCACTTTTTGTCTTTTGTCTTTGTTGTTTATTGTCTTTTTCCCGTTTTTGGTCTTTTTAAAAATTTTTGTCATTTTCTTCTATTTTATTAGATTTTTATATTATTATTTCTCCTTTATTCTTTTCCAACATTGCTTTATGATAGTCTGAATTTGTTGTGTATTTAGTTGTTGTTCATAAGATGATTGTTGGTCATTGTTGCACATAAACTATGATTGCAAGGCTTAATATTTTGCCTTCTTCTTACTATAATCGATGCATAATAAACTTGGTCACTGCTCTTCATCATTCTTCATTAGTTTCATTAGCCTATTCTAATAACAAAACACTATTTTATCTTTAAAGCTTCCCTTAATAGATCATATAAAAGTTTTTCTTAACACGACACTTTGTTGTTTGCTCAAATCTAGTCATATATCATCAAAGTATTCTTTAATATGATTGTTGATCACATATTAATGAAGTCAGTGGAAGTAACTCATTGTTTTAACAATTGCTTTGAATTTGTCAAATCTGGTTCATGTTGACTGTTCAACAAGTTGTCCAAACAAGGTTTATTCTTTGCCATTGTTGTTTGATTGGTTAATATCTTAATCACCGTCATTAATAGGCTTCATACTTGCCATATTAATCATTGTGTCTAATCTTGAATCATTAACTGTAGGTGTATGCGGGAAAATGTGGTGACAAAAATGAATAAATCGAATCTAAAAGACCCACACACCAATGAGACTCTTGATGCAAGTATATGAACTAATTCAATTAGTTGAACTTTCCAAGGGGTGTCTCATTGTTCTCTATCTCACAGGATCCTGAAAGTTAATGTTTTGCTCTTAGATCATTGAGCAAATGACCTACAGATGACAACTCCAAGAACGGGTGATATTTTATTTATATGCATGTATGCATTCTAAGATATACATGATATAAAACTATGATGATTAAGCTAGTACGAAGATAATGATATGATAAAGATAGTGCTAAATTATCTTAATCATGATGTACTAGCATGGATATATTATTGATATGAAAATGAAATGCTTTTAAATATTTATGATGATGTTTTAACAAATAGAGGCTAAAATGCTTAGTAAATTAGACTATAATGTAGATGCATGAAACTTGGATTATTTGAAAATGAAGAACGAGAGCTCTATTTATATGAAAAATAGGGCAATGGATGGTAAAGATTGAATAATCTTAACAAGGGCTAGGATTGAAAGTTAATCAATCCATGTTTACAATTCTCACCAATGAAAAGATGACAATTATCAACAAGAGGTTGCTTGAGAGGAGATGCAAGAAGCATTAAATGCCTGAGAAGACATGAAGGTTACACTAGGAGGTAAGGGTTAAGGTTAGGTTAGGGTTATCCAATGGATAAAGCTTTTACCCAAGGGGTAAACTCTTGTGCAAGGGTTAATAGGATAACCAAGGTTAAAGCCATGAATGTTTGATGGGACTCTTGAGTCAAAAGGATGGTTAAGTTAGAGGAAAGTCTCTAACCAAAGGCCAAATGCGAGTTAACCATAAATGGTTATGTAAGAGCCTTTAATGGTTTGGAAGACTTTTAGAGGTTAAATATTTAAAGACATAAAGCCTTTAATGGATATTGAAGACTTCAGAGGCTTTGAGAAGTGACTTCTCTTTGCTTAGGAATGTGACAATAATTAGGAGATGAATTAGGCTAAATTGGAAGTGATTAGAAGAATCTAGAAGGGTTTTAGGAGGCAAGTGGGAGATGTAGGAAAATCCAAGTGGATGAGGGAAAATGATTTTAATTAAAATAAAATTACTTTATTTCAACTAAAATAGATGCAATTTGCATAAACACAAGTGGGGGGATTTAATAAATAAATTAGATTTATTTATTTGCAAGGATCAATTTAATTAAATGTAAGTTTAATTAAAAAGAGAGAAAAAGGAATTAATTAAATAAAGTGATTTATTTAATTAAAGGCTAAAAACGGTTGATGTGAATTTAATTAAATAAATTGAGAAATGAAGAAATTAATTAAATAAAATTTAATTAATAGGAGGAACGGGGTTTAAAATAAATATTAAATATTTATTTAGGAAAGTGGTCAGATTTACATGTCTACATTTTTCCCCTCTTTGAAGTGACGTGTGTGCACATGTTGATTCAAATAAAATTGTTGGATATGTCACCAAAATTAGATTGATATGATGTTGTGTGTCAAAGTGTCGATATGATGCCCCAGATATAGATTTGATGAACAATATTGATGATGCCCCCTCGGGAGATGAATCAAGGATTTAGTGAAAAGTTGTCAAGGTTATGATCGTTTCTAAATTTAATTACAATATGAGAATATTGGCTGCGTTGTATGCACATTATTGATTCATCTCCCGAAAAATGATGTTGATAAGGTTAAAAATGAAAAAGTAGGAATAAAATACATGCCCCACTTATTAACCCTGGGTTTTACCCTATTAAAAGGTAAAAAGTGACTTTAAAAAATCACTTGCACACTTGTCTCTTTGTGATTATGACATTTAGAGCTTTAACAACGATGTCGATTCCATACTCCTCACACCAATTTGAGCGTGTCAGGTGATACCAGAGACCCACCACATATGGCCCACCAGTAAGTGGCCAAAATTCATCTTTGTTTTTTATTATATTTGTAGACATTCAAAATTGTCATGTCTAATTAAATAAATATTTTATTTATTTAATTATCTAAGCCTAATTCTTCTATTAATTAAATAAATCTTTATTTATTTAATTAATTCATTTATCCTCTTCTAGCCTTATTTCTCATTTAAATAAATACATTTATTTATTTAAATTATCCCTTTCCTAAATTGAATAAATATTTTATTTATTTAATTGTCCTATTTCCTCTATTAATTAAATAAATCTTTATTTATTTAATTAATTCATTAGCTTTTTCTACACATGACACATGTCATTCATCTCTTAATTCATACACTACCTACCCCTTTCATTATTTTGGTATTTCTTATACCTACCCTCTAATCCTAGCCGACCTCTCTTTTTACACCTCTCAATCTTAACCCTCCATTTCATATTGTGTCTTCTATTTAAGGAGATGCCTTCTTCATTGTCAAACCCTAATGACTAATGACACATGCTAATGACTGATTTTGGAGTACTTGGCTACACTACAATTCCACTTGCAACCACATTCCGTTCTTTGTTGAGCTCTTGTGCATACAAAAAATCTGAGAGCAAGCATATCAAACAAGATCAATGGAGATAGGAAGAATGGAGATCAAAACCCTATTGGACATGTGATGGTATAATCTTTATGATTTTGAGTTATTTTGCATTGTCTTAGGTTATCTTCATATGTTATGGTGGATCTTTGTTCATTGTTAGGCTAGGGTTTAGTGGTTGAATCCATTTTAGTCTTTCAATATTGTTGTTATTTGTTATCCATTTTCACCATATACATTTTGGCACGCCCGGTGGGACTCTTGTCCCTTTGCATTTAACATTTTTGTTGCAGATTTTGCATTTTTGAAGTTGCAGATCGGACGATTTCGACGACATTTTAGTTTTTTTTCCGCGTCTGCGAGTGTTCGGATCGCGTTTTTGTGTTTCAGAAGCGTCTGTGATATCGTGAATCGCGCCTGTGTTTTTGCCAGATTTTTATTTTTTGCAGGTTTCTGGAATCGCGTCTGAGAATTTTAACCGCGTCTGTGACTGATATTATCGCGTCTGCGTTCTTTAGTCGCGTCTGTGACCTTTGATCGCGTCTGTGAACTATAGAACCGCGTCTGTGTGGTTAAGACGCGTCTGTGTCCGGTATAAAGGCATCTGTGCTTTCTGTTTTGCAAATTTTTCAAGTTTCTTTGATTCGGGTTTTCGGATTTTGCACTTAGGGTTTCAGATCTGGTTTATTTTCGGCTAACCTTTGCAGATCTAGCTAACCTAGTTTGTGCAGCTTGCTTTGGAGGCAAATACGTTTTTGTTGAAGGCCCCTTTTCACAAAGTCTTTTTTGGGTTTTCTAAAAATTTACCTAACTTGTGTGCTTGCAGGAAGGGGTTATCATTTGAAACAACCCAAACTACTAACAATTTTGTTGCAGGGCCTTAGCTAGGGTTTTGTAATTTTTATTGTGTGCCTTGTTTTCATAGCTTAGCAAACACTTCAATTGGTGCACTAAAATTGAATCATTGTCTTTTGTGTTTTGAGCAATAGGCTCTTTTTGTTTACTCTTTAGAGGGCCTGTCTTCCCGTGTGGTCATTAGGACTACTAGTGAGAAGAGAACGACCCAAGTGGTAGCGAGGAAAACCCACCTCATCCAAACCACTATAATCAAATGTATTCATGGTGAAAACTATGAATAACGTGTGCTGATTAGTTCATACCGACACTATGTCTCCCCATAAACCCGTTTGATCAAATTTATTTGATCATTTGTAGGGCGTAACCCCTACCGGCTGGGAGCCTTCTGTATTTACAGAGCTGAAAGTGCCGCATGTATGGCCACACGAGCGGATGCCCTTACTAGCACCATTTTGTTTTAGATGCCCAAATCCTTCTAGTTGTTGAGGCAGGAGGTCGGACCTCTGGTAGCGGCCCACACACATACGGTTCTTAGTAGAGATACAAAGTTCGCCATGGGGAGTTTTCATGGGGACTGATGCTTGGCTGACCCGAGAAGTGAGTGCCGAGGGTGGAGCCAGTGAGGTCAAGCATCTAATTATCCGCTCTGAATAGCGTAGCCTCGGGGGTAAAACCCTATGTGGGATCAACAACTATTGTCTTGGCCAGCCCTAAGATTTGTGCTTGTCTTATGCTAAACATTCAAACAATCAAGACAAAACAGCAAAACATTGTGTCTTTTGTGTCTTCAAGTGTATGCAAAAACTTTTTACATCAAACAACACACTTTTGGAGTCTAAACAGTCTGCAAACATTGAGTCATCAACACTGTGTCCTCTTGTCACGAAAAACAGTCGAAAAATCAGATTTGGTCACAGCAAAACAAATTCACAGATAGGAAAAATTGCATTAAGGTTACAGAAACGCGTCTGTGTCTGTTCAAACCGCGTCTGTGTCAGATAAACGCGTCTGTGAAGTACAGAATAACGTCTGTGTTTTTGTCCGCGTCTGCGTAAAATAGAGTAGCGTCTGTGTCTAAAAACCGCGTCTGTGAAGTATACAGAGGCGTCTGTGTCAGGATTTGAAAATTTTAACAGTCAAGCAAACAAAGAAAATCAGTTTCGGCATACTTGAGCTTCCTAGGTTGTCTCTTCAGGTTTAATCTAGCATTCAGCCTGTTCTAAGGTCTTACACAGTCCATCATTGCTTCATACCTCATTTTACATTCATACTTGTCTAAACTTGAGTCAAAAGGTCACTTGCTTGTCCTTATCATACTTTGTCAACACACTACATACTACTACACTTTGCTAAGTGGTCCCTCATCAAGGTTTCTTACCTTTGGGTCTCATTTGGTCTTACTTAGAGTCAAGGTCAACTTACCTCATCAAGAGAAACTATCCTCTCTTTGGAAGTCACACCTACTCTACTTACATACTTGGTCTTACACTTTGGACATTGCAAGTACACCTCAAGATTCATTTACACTCCATACAACTCTTGGTCTTCCATACTCTTGTCATTTTCGTCTAGTCTCTCACATATTGGTCTAACACCTAGTTCATGGTTGAAACCCGCCTTCAAAAATCTAGGAGAATAGCTAAAGAAGCTCAAGAATCCGCAAACATGAGTTCTTATGAGTATGACAATGATCTATTCTACAATCCTGAGCACACTACATTACCAGACATGAATGCTTATAGAAACAATCCAAATGTGGAAAGCACAAACGCTATAAACAATAATACTACACACAATGACAATGTTGACAACTCTTCAATACTATCAGCAGACATACAAGAATCTATAATGGATCCTCAATTCAATAGATTGATAATGAGGAGAGATCATCAATATTTTCTAAACATGATGGCACAAAGTGGAGCCAAAATACCGCATGATTTTGACTTATCTCAACTTATGGAAAGTAGACCTTCACAACAAACTCAACCTAACATGGATCAAAGGAGACCAAATAGTGGAGGACCAAATAATATGATGCCGGAGTCACCATCAGTTTTGCTTCAAAAACCAGCAATTTCACATACACAAGCTCAAACATATGATACTTACACTCAAAGACCATCATGGAGGCCTTATACTCAAACACATGCTCAAGATATGGGTCAATTAAGACAAGTGGATACACAAGGACATCCTCAAAATTTTGACACAAGGAGACACAAAATTGGGGGCAACACAATGGAAAATGAAAGGCCTATTGAATATGGTTTATATACGCAAAACAGATATGGGGTCCCTCAACAAGAAGTTATGCCAAGTGCTCCATATATGTCGCAACAATATAGACCTCCATATGGACATGTCTACGATCAGTATCATCCATACATGCAACAAGCTCCTCCTCAAATGGGTGTTTCAAACATGGGGTATGCTACAAGAAATCAGTCTCCTCCCAAGAATAATTTGGAACAACAAATTAGAGATCTACAAAAGAAAGTGGAGGACATGAGTACATCAAAACCTACATATACTATGAGAGATATATGCCCTTATCCCTTCGATAAGAGCATTCCAATGCCTCCATTTCCTCCACATTTTGTGACACCAAAATTTGACAAATATAGAGGGAGAGGAGACCCCAAGGCACATATAAGACAATTCTTCACAGCTTGCATTGAGGTAGCCGCAGAAGAAACATACTTAATGAGGTTGTTCCCACAGAGCTTAGGTGACCAAGCTATGGAATGGTTTTCTCAATTACCTCCCGGTATTAAGTCATGGGGCGACTTGGCAGAGGCATTCATTCAGCATTTCTCTTACAACATTGAAACAGATGTCTTAGTTACTACCTTGTGCAATACGAAACAAAAAGAAGGAGAATCTTTCGCAACATTTTTACAGAGATGGAGAAACCTAGCTAGCAGATGCTCTTGTGAGATCCCGCAAAAACAAATGGTGGAGATGTTCACACAAAACGTTAATAAAGCTATTGGCTATGATCTCAGAAAAGCTTGTTTGTCTACATTCAAGGATGTCATTGAAAAGGGCCTAGCAACAGAAAAAGTCTTAATTGAACAAGGAGTTATCAAGCTATTCAAAGAAAACAAAGAGGACTTCAAAGGAAAGGACAAACCAAAATTTTGGAACAAGAACAAGAACACGGTTAATGATGGTGTTGTTGATGCCAACACAATAAGACCCAAGTTCGTCTTTTTTGGATCAAATTCTACCAACAATCAAGTGAACAATCAAACGGCTGCTAAACCACGAAGGAAGTATACTCCATTGGGAGAACCACTTGAATCAGTATTCAAAAAGCTTGTAGCAAACAAAGTGATCACAGTTCCAGATTTTCCTCCATATGAACCAAAGGTAAAACCGAATTGGTGGAATGATGATGAATTTTGCGAATTTCATAAGAGCAAGGGTCATAAGACAAGTAATTGCCATCGATTGAAAAACATTGTACAAGATCTCATTGACAGAGGAGATATTGAGATTGAGGGACATTCATCTAACCAAAAACATGAGGTGTTTAAGGAACCATTCCCAAAACATGACAAGGGAAAAGGCAAAGTCACAGATGATCAAGCCAATTACACTAGAGCATCTTACAATTATGATTCCACTATTAATCACATCTCAATGGACAATCATATTTCTACCATTACTATCAAAAACAAAAATCCTGAGAATCCTTCTCAAAGACCCAAAATTGTCCTAAAAGGTGTAGGATCTTCGTCCGCATCTACCTCTGAATGTCATGTTACAACCCGTCGAGGTAAGATTACATTGCCAGGTACCTCTACTAAGAATACCAATCTTTCATCAACCAAACCTGAGTACGATCTTGTAGAGCAATTAGGGAAAACACCCGCACTCATCTCTATTCTTGAGCTCTTACGTATATCTCCTGCACATAAAGCTATCCTTGATAAAACCTTGAGAGATACTGCTGTCCCTACTGATCTAAACGTGGATCATTTTCAAGCCATGGTGGGATACTTATCCGTTCCACACTCCCTCACATTCACAGAAGTTGATGACGCCTCCATAAGTCAACCACATAATGCACCTCTACATATTGAAGCCTTCATACATAAACACCGAATAAAACGAGTCCTGATAGATGGAGGAGCAGGTCTTAATATTTGTACATTGAGCACCATCAGACAATTGGGATATTCTGACAAAGCTGTAAATTCTACAAACCAAATCACTATTAAGGCTTATGATGATGAAGAGCGTTCGTCCAAGGGCACGGTCATCTTACCACTAAGAATAGGGCCAGTCACAAAGGACGTGGTTTGTCAAGTCCTGGATTTAGACCTCACGTATAACATATTGCTAGGACGTCCGTGGATTCATGAAATGAGGGCAGTCCCATCAACATACCATCAGTGCATTAAGTTTCCTCATAATGGAGTCGAGGTAACGGTCAATGGTGATCCAAATCCATTCATATATTGCAATAACTTGAGGTCACATACTGAGACTATCATTCCCAGCAATCGTGAGGCTACTCCTTCTTCAGCATATATTGATCCTGAGTCATTAAAGCCCTCGACATCCAAACAAGGTGAACTTAGAGCCAAGTTTCAAGACAAAGGCATGGGAGAATACACTCTGAATCAAACAATGTTCTTACGACAAGTCATGAACTCCCCCAAGGAATATGGGAGGCCACATCCTAATAAACAAATCTCCATCATGCTACTCAAATGGGATCCTACCGTCTTTCAAAAATGGGGCGAACTAGAGGAAGAAAATTTATATAAAATGCTATATAAGGACGCTGAAGAGGATACACATAATCAAATTATAATACCCTGTGAGAACTATGGCAAAGGTTTCAAAATTCTGCAAAGATTCGGGTATGATGGAAAAAGTCCTCTTGGACTACGCAAAGAAGGTGTCATGGAGCCTTTACAACCTGAGCTAACTACAAGAAGGGAACGCTCCAAGGGGCTAGGTTTTCTAAATCCCAAGATTCACAACAAAAGAACTAAACAGATATGGCGAGTCAAAGTGGCTGAAGTTCAACAAGAAGATGACTATTCTACAGATTCCAACGAATGGGAATGGGGTTCAGACAAATCCTCCAGCGACTATGAGCTCAACGAGACATTTAGAGAACCCGAGGAACCTGCAGAGGAGGAGGAGTTTTACAAGAAATTCAGAGTTGGTCAAGAACCGACCCATAAGGATCCCGCACAAGATTCATTTCAAGGCCCTAGGTCAAGATCACATAGGATGAGGACACTTGTCCCTGAGGGTGCTACTAGTGATGATAATTTGGACTCACTCATGATCGAAACTGATGAGGAGAGTGCCATTGACGACCTCGATGACTATGAGGACATACCTGAATATAACCACATCTTCACTATTAGCCTTGCGAACTCTGAAACCACTAAAGACCTTCCCCTTGTCCACCCCCAACTCATTGACTGGGATCAGGATGGACCAGCACAGCTTGATACATTTCAAAATGACGAAGCTATTGTCAATTATCTTGGCATTCGCGATGATCTTCCTCTTGGAGACCATAAAGCAGGATACGCCATAGAGCTTAATAACATGGCATACTTTGGTGAGGGTGTCGGGCCTTCTAGTCGCAAAAATGTGAAAATAAAAACAAAACAAGGGTCTTATGGCGAAAACCACACTGTGGCGCTATTTGACTCTAAAAAAGTAAAAAGAAAGGACGTATCTGAGGGTGAAAACCTCTCTGAGGCGCCCGAAGATGGAAGGCTTGACATTCTCCCAGCATCATACGAGGAAAAATCATCCATGTTGGTAGAGGAGACTATAAAGACAAACATTGGTACAACAGAGGTTCCACATAACATATTTTTGGCTCAATCATTGACAGAGGCCGAGAGAGAAAGATTCATAAGCTTCTTTAAGGAACGACAAGTCAACTTCGCATGGTCTTATGCTGATATGCCTGGACTAGACCCCGATTTAGTAATGCATCATTTAACAGTCAAACCGGGGGCAAAACCAGTAAAACAGAAATTGAGGAAAATGCACCCACAAGTGGCATTATTAGTCAAGACAGAGCTGGAGAAATTACTGGATGTCGGATTCATACGCCCAATTGATTATCCTGAATGGATTTCCAACTTAGTACCTGTTAGCAAACCAGATCGCAGCATCCGAATATGTACAGACTTCAGGGATATCAACAAGGCTTGTCCAAAGGACGATTTCCCATTACCAAACATTGATTTAATTGTTGATCTCACAGCAGGCCATGAGATGTTATCTTTAATGGACGGATTCTCTGGATATAATCAGATCAGGATTGCACCTGAAGATCAACATAAAACATCATTTACTTGTCCATGGGGAACCTTCTGTTGGAATGTCATGCCCTTTGGGCTGAAAAATGCAGGTGCCACGTATCAACGAGCTATGACTACTATCTTCCATGATCTCATGCATGTAACGGTGGAAGATTATGTTGACGATCTTTTGGTTAAATCAATAGACAGAAATACACACTTGGACATACTTTCAGTCACTTTTGATCGCTTGGAAAAGTATAAGGTAAGGCTAAATCCTAAGAAATGTTTCTTTGGAGTAACCTCCGGGAAGCTCCTAGGATTCATTGTGTCTAAAAGAGGAATAGAAGCTGATCCAGCAAAAGTCAAGGCTATCTTGGACATGCCGCCACCCAAGAATATCAGTCAACTTCGGTCTTTACAAGGGAGACTCCAGTCCATACGAAGATTCATAGCACAACTTGCAGATAAGTGTAATCCTTTCCAGCACCTGCTACACAAAAACATCAAGTTCAAATGGGATGAGAACTGTCAACAGGCTTTTCAGGCACTCAAAGACTATCTTTTGAACCCGCCAGTTTTGATGCCACCAATTCCAGATCAACCATTGCTACTTTACATATCAGCTACTCCAACAGCACTGGGGGCACTCCTAGCACAGCAAATACCTGACGGCAAGGAAAAAGCGGTCTACTATATCAGTCGCACATTGGTGGGATATGAGCTGAACTACACACCAATTGAGCGTGCATGTCTCGCTGTGGTCTTTGCTTCACAAAAATTACAACATTATATGCTTACTCACAAGACTAAGTTGATTGCCAGAATTGATCCACTAAAATATCTTCTCAACAAAGCTACACTTACTGGGCGGCTGGCCAAGTGGGTAATGATCTTGAGTGAATTCGACATTGAATATGTGGACAGAAAAGCCATAAAAGGACAAGCCATCACAGATCAACTAGCAGATGCTCCCATGATAGATGATGTTCCTCTACAGTCAGAATTTCCAGATGAGTCCATTCTAACAATATCACCTGCAAGGCCATGGCAACTATACTTTGATGGCTCATACACACAGCATGGGGCAGGAGCGGGTATACTCTTTATAACTCCTCAAGGCGATTCTATACCAAAGTCATACCGCTTATCATTTCCTTGCACCAACAATATAGCGGAATACGAGGCATTAACAACTGGGCTAAGAATTGCAGTTCAGTGGAAGATCCAAGAGCTTCGTGTTTTTGGGGATTCTCAACTGGTCATCCGGCAAGCAATTGATGATTATCAAACAAAAGATGAAAAGCTAATGCCTTACAAACAACTGGTAGATGATCTAAAACAACACTTTGCAAAGATAGAGTTTGAGCAGATACCAAGAGAACAGAATCGTGCTGCTGATGCCATGGCTACAATTGCTTCGCTCATTGATCTGCCGCAAAACGAGACTCGCTATGAGTTCCTAGTTGACAACCTGCTGATTCCGTCATATGAGATCACTCCTACGGAAATGATATGTGTTGTTGGTCCTGAATCCCAGTTATATGGTTCCATATTCACATACCTTCGCGACAATATCTTACCTCCCGATCTATCGAACAACCAACGCCGCACTTTCATTCGCCAATCCTCCCGATACGTTATCCTAGCTGATATCCTATACCGACGAGGTCTAGATGGCACCCTCCTTAGATGTTTAGAGAGTGACGAAGCTCAGATTGCGTTACGAGAAGTGCACGAAGGGATATGTGGTCCGCATACTAGTGGTCCTACCTTGGCCAAGAAACTCATCAGGACTAGATACTACTGGCCTACTATGGAAAAAGATGCATATCAGTTTGTCAAGAAGTGTAAACAGTGTCAAATTCATGGAGACCTCATACATGCACCAGCACAGGAACTACAACCACTTGCATCTCCTTGGCCCTTTTGTCAGTGGGGACTCGATCTCATAGGCAAGATTCACCCTCCTTCTTCCAATGGACATAAATTCATTATCACAGCCACAAAATATTTCACAAAGTGGATTGAAGCCGTGCCTCTCACACAAGTTACTGGGAAACAAATCGCTACTTTCATCCTGAACTACATCATTTGCCGATACGGGATTCCTACTTCCATTATCACTGACAACGGGCGTTCTTTCAAAAATCAGGATGTTTGTGAACTCTGTGAGTGCTTCCATATCTCTCATCGTTTCTCCACACCATATTATCCCCAAGGTAATGGCCAAGCTGAGGCGTCTAATAAAACAATTCTCAAAATCCTTAAAAAGACAGTCGACGACGCTGGCCGTAACTGGCATGTCCAACTCAATCCCGCACTTTGGGCCTATCGTACCAGTGTCCGCACACCTACAGGAGCTACACCCTACTCACTTGTCTACGGTGCTGAAGCCATCTTGCCTATTGAGGTCGAGTTACCTTCTTTACGGGTCTCTTTCAGAAACATAATCAACGATGAAGACTACAGGGTCTCTCGCTTACAAGAACTAGAACTGCTGGAGGAATGACGACACACTGCTTTTAATCATCTCAAGGCTTACCAACAAAGAATGAGTCGCAGTTACAATCACAAGGTCAAGCCTCGCACATTTGAGGTAGGTGACTTGGTCCTCAGAGAGAACCCCAAAAATCAGCAAGACAGAGATAAGAAGGGCAAATTTGAACCCAACTGGCTTGGTCCTTACATCATTACAGCAGCATATGGATCTGGGGCATATCAGCTCTCAACTACAGAAGGTGAATCCTTGGAGGATCCTATCAACAGCATGCACCTTCGCAGGTTCTACACATAAGCTCTTTTTGAATATCCTAATGCAAAAATACAAAAAAAATCAAAAAAGTTCAAAAATACAAAAAAATTATAAAACAAAAAAATCGTTACGTGGTGAAGACCTGGCAAATAGGCGCCTTGTGACAACAAAAAAATTGAAAAATCCAAAAAAGTAAAGAGAAATAATTTCATCCAACGGTGAAAACCACTTCGGTGGCGCCCTGGGCAAGTACCATGGTGAAAACTGGGTCACCAGCGCCATGCGTAGGGACTTTGCTCCTCCCTCTTTCAGGATTCATTTTCATCCTTTCACTTTGCACACACTCACAACCTATTCATTCACAATAAACTTACCCATTCCCATCAGGGCTTGTTATTGATCTACCTAAGATTGGTTAGCCATTCACAACCCTCCCTTTTCACTCCCTTTCCATCCATAATAAATCAGATCCTATCTGTGACTACGGCCAATTCCTACGTCTAGTAATGGGTGTGGAACTGAGAACATCACATGTTTCGAGGAGTACAGTTTCTTCCAGCTTCCTTCAAGTCTATCCGCGCACAATCCGCAATAAAGCAACATTTGCATCACAGATCCGCAATAAAGTTTCGTCTTCTCCGCAATAAAGTATTAGTCTCATGGATTCAGTTAGTTTCAAATGAGACACCGCAGCAACAATGGGTTTCAACAAAATCAAATCTTTCAACAGACTCAGACAACATTATGGTTCAGTGCTATCTATCCTTTTTGTGAAAGTGAACATTGTGACCACAATCGAATAAGACTTAAACAAGTGACAAGAGACACTAAACTTGAGGACTACAGTGGATGTTGGTGTCGAGTCTTGGTTTTCTTTTGATTTTATCTTTTTGGTGACATGTCTTTTAGCTTTTCCAGGATGTCTTTGACTAGAGATTCTATCTCCAGGATGTCTTTGGCTAGAAAGGCGAGGATGGGGTATCGTCACCTATTTGCATTTGCTGTCTGTGGATTGTCTTTTAGTAATGCTATGACTTGTCCAAGGATATGAGGACACTGTGAGTCTAGTATGAACTGGGGCATTCCTTGTTTGTGACTGTCTTATCTCCATGCAAACAGGTACAATGACTTTCTGGGCCAAACAAATGTCTCGATTGTCATAACCTATTTTGCCATAATAAGCTCAATGATGATAACGCACAAGAAGCTCTTTCACGTTCATATCTTCTGTCTTCCATCCCCCTTTCTTGATTGACTTCCATTGTCCTTCTCGACTCCGCGTAGCCTGCTATCACATGACTGAGTATAATGACACACCAAAAACATTTGCATTTCATATAGTCGCATCTGCACCACCACATATAAGCATTTCATACATACATATAGATATCACAATTGCATCACATCCTGCATACAACACATGTTAGCACATCTCACATTTTCATTATGTAAATAATCATTTGCATTATCATATTCATTTGCATTACATACATTCACATTTGCATCATGCATCTCATATACAACATAAAAGAACAAAAATATATTGCATTGCATCATATAAGCATCCATATCATAAAACATGCATCACATAAGAACATCTCATCACATAAGGTACACATGCATATAGCTGTCGCAAAAATGGATCATCTCTCATATATAATCAAAAGTGTCATGATATAATGATGTCAAAAAAATCATATGGCTACAAAGAATCACCCGCAGGTATCTACAATACAAGAAGTGGTACATATACTGATACAATGGGAGCCCACTATGGCTATGAGGAACTCCCTCCCTCGGAGCCCCCTGGCCTCGACGAAGTCTGAGCTATAGATGGACCCGCCCCAGGATCCCCCTGTCTCTCTGGTGGTGGTGGAGGCCCCATGACCCCACCGCTGGATGCCTGTCTCCTGCGACTCCCCCCCGTAGCCGTCGCTGTGCGCGACGATCTATGGAAGCTCCTA
>NW_026730343.1:0-16000 GCF_030272615.1 Cryptomeria japonica
GACCTATTGTGGCCCCAGAATAATAATAGTAACCAACACTAGTTAAATAGTAGAGTTTCAAAATACAAAATGAATTTATTCATCTTTCAAGAAAAAAATGTATGGAATGAAGTTATTTTCTTTGGTTCAACTTTATTATATAGTCGTTTGTAGATAAGTACCATACAAATTGAAGACCTACTGTGGCCCGAGACTAATAATAGTAACCACCACTAATTAAATAACTTAGAGTTTCAAAATGCAAAATGAATTTATTCATCTTTCAAGAAAAGAAATGTATGGAATGAGGTCATTTTGTTTGGTTCAACTTTAGTATCTATTCACTTTTACATAAGTACCATACAAATTGCAGACCTATTGTAGCCCCATTGAAAATCTATTAAGTCTTTCCTCTTTTCAATTCAATAAAATACTAGTTTAATTTAAGATAGTAGTAAGACTTTTGCATCCAAATAAATGTTTTTAGTTGACTTTCTTTACTTCTCAACTACCTTACTATGACCCTTGAAAATCTATCAAGTCTTTCCTCTTTTCACCTCGATAAAATGCTAGTTTAATTTTAAGATATTAGAAAGATTTTTACATGCAAATAAATGCTTTTAATTGACTTTCTTTACTTCTCAACTACCTCCTAACTTGAGGTTTTATCTTGTTCATGGAAATAATTGTTTATATTATTTTGCGCTACCATTTATCGGAGCGATTACTTAGAATTGAGTGCTATGCTCTGATTAAAATGTGAGAACACCACCATGGCAAAACGCTCTGCTTGGACGCTCTTTCTTTTCTTCTCCTTGATCGTCACTCTACTCTCTTATATGGAATATGCAGGAGACATTAGCTTTTATTTCCCTCCCGAAACAGATATCAAAGTAGATCCTGACGCTTACTTTGAAGGGGACACAATACAAATCACCAGATATGAATTTGTAGGTGATTTGGAATGGAGCGTAGGCTAGGCGACTTACAATCAATCAGTTCCTCTGGGGCTCGCGCAAGTTTTACATCACATTTTCAGTTCCTCTGGGGCTCTCGCTAATCTGTATAATATTTCTAAACCCAGAAGCCCGATTGTGAGTATATTCCAGAAATTGCCACGGTTGGCCTCATCGCATCCACTGGATTGGCATTTGAAACTCACACGGTCTCAGCATGGAATTTTTCTTGTGCATATTCGTGGGATATTGCTCCATCAATGGGCCCGTTGCCTTTTACTGGGGAAGGAATGATCTAGTTACAATTTAGAATCACTTGGATAACATTGGCACAAGTAGAAATAGAAAACACTAAAAATTGAATTTTTTTTTGGTATTTTCTACACTTTAGTAAATTACATTTTTAAAGGTATTCAAAGTGGAATTTAGGGTTGAAAGTGTTGTTCGTCTTAATTTGAATAGTTGATTCAAATTAGAACCCTTGAAGTTCTTTTTGACTATGTAAACAGATTTCGATTTCATCCATTGTGCTAAAAGTTATGGTCCCACCGTGTTGGGCAGTAAAAATACCTTTTTAATTTTTTTTTGACTTTATTGATATTTTATTCACATGTAGTTGTTGATTTTAAATTCCAAAGGGATGTGACAAGAAGTATGTTCAAATTATATAAACTTGGATTTCAAATGTAATTAATCATGTTTTTGGATTTGATCCATAATTGAAATCAAAGATATTGTAAATTGCTTATTGTAAACTCAATTATATATAGAATAGTTAATTTCATGATTCTTTAGTTCTCTACCATTTGATAATGTTTACATGCACGAAGTTAACACAAAACATGTACTTTTTCTTTGCTATCTAATTTGTAGGTTCAAGGATTTGGTTTGCATCATTTTGTAGCCTCTTAGCATATACATACATGCATGCAGAGAGAGAGAGAGAGAGATTTCGCACACGATTTTACTATTTGTTGAGATCAAAATATTTCAAACTTGTTCATATATTTAGATCATGATGCTTAGATAAGTAGAGGATTAGGGTGTTTTCTGTGTATTAGGATTCTTAAAATCAAAGATAAGAAAAGAACTTATAAAAAAATTAGAAATATATTTGATGATGTATATAACTAGATATGATATCTAAAATTATCTATTTGAATGAGTTTAGGAATCTAGAAATCCCCATGTGAAAGAAGAGTGTTGTGTAATAGTTTAATTGATACTACAACATTCCACATAATCAATATTAATAATTTTATATAAAATATACATAGATAAAAGAAATAAAAGTCAATTAAAATAATTCTCAAAATTTTGATTAATTAATTGATTAATTTAACTTCAAAATTATATTAATTAACTTGAAACAAACCAATAAAAATAACCAACACTAGTAAAATAGTTGAGTTTCAAAATGCAAAATGAATTTAAACATGGGGCGAATGAAGAAATGTATACCTTCCTTCGCATCTCTTCACCGAGTAGGGCACCCACCACATCTTCAGATTTCAAAACAACAGAAGTACTACCGATAGCCATAACAAGAGAATCCCATGAATCAGGCAAAGAGAAAAGCAAGATCTGACATTTCTCCTCCTCGTCCATCTTAACACCGACAGATACTAATTGAGCCACCAACATATTGAATGCTTCCAGGTGGTCTGCAATTCGTCCACCCTCTTCCATCTTCAAGGAATACAATTTCTTTCTTAAGAAAATTTGATTTAATAAAGATTTCACTTGATACATCTCACCAAGCTTAGTCCATAGCTTCTTTGCAGAGTTTTCTTCATGGACATTGATTAGAACAGAGTCTGCTAGGCACAGTCTGATTAGACCCTTGGCTTTCCGGTCCATAACATCATACTGAGCTGCCGCAGTAGGATCTGAGGGCCTTTGGACATTCGCATCAACAGCATCCCAAAGATCTCCATCTATTAGCAGATCTTCCATCTTCAGCTTCCACATCTCAAAATTACTTCCATTAAATTTCTCCACCTCTATTCTCCCTGACGAACTCGCCATCTGAATATTCCTGCAACAAGATCAAAAAGTGTCTTCTGCACAAGCTCCCACTCAAATCTGGATTAGTTCAAAAAATCCAACTACCCACAATTGAAACCAAAGGTGATCAGACTCTGATACCACTTGTAAGGAAGTTAAGTAGCGGAAACAACTTCCTACACTAACCTTGAGAGGAGGGTAATGCAAAACTTTTTTAGATCATTACAACAGTTACAGAAAATAGAAATAGATATAATAGCATTCATACCACAACACAATGATTTACGTGGGGAAAACCCTTTCGGGAGAAAAACCCCACCCTCCAAAAGCAGCTCAATATTTTATTCAGCAATCAAAAACAGATTACAACATACTTGCAGAGCAAGCTCTTCACAGGAGTACCACTAATCAGAGATTCAGAGGCAACTCAATAGCCATAAGACTCTTACACACAACCTCTATCTCACACACCTCATAAATAGGAGATACAATACAAGAAACCGTCAAACGGTATTAGAAAACCATGGGCTAAAACCACCCAATAAGGTGTAGCCGACCTTATCTCCCTTCTAGATGCCCTATGACATGTTAAAGCACACATCAACACGTGTCGCTCCCTTTTTACAGCTCATTTATGTATCCGATACAAATTATTTTTCCTATTTTAGGAGTACAAACTTCCGGAGGCCATAACTTGAGAACCGGGTGTCTGATTGACGAACCGTTTGAAGCACCGAAAAGCTCGCGAAGTGCTCTATCACCTCGTAACCCGCTTTGCCGGTTACAGACACTTTTCAAGGCATTTCAGAGCCTCTAAAGTCCCCAAAATTAAGTTTAAATATTTTATTGCACCCCTCCAAGACGAAAACTTTAATATCCTCAAAACTAGCTATGACCTTGTGACGCAACTTTACCAGAATGCTTATCTAGCCAACTAGAAGCTTCAGGGAGAGTTTAGCACCATTTTGTGCTCAAATGAAAACTTACTATAAATAGTAACCTCACATAAATGCAAGGTTGAGTCACCATTTTTTCCCAACATTTCTTTGATTCAATTTTAGCATCTATTCAGTTGTAGATTAATATCATACAAATTGCATACCTATTGTGTCTTCATTGAAAATCTATTATGCCTTTCATCTTTTCAACTCAACAAAATACTATTTATAATAATTTTAGATATTATGAAGACTTTGACATGCAAATAAATGTTTTTAGTTGAATTTCTTTACTTTTCAACTACCTTACTGTGGCCCCTAATTAAATAGTAGAGTTTCAAAATGCAAAATTAATTTATTAATCTTTGAAAAAAAGAAATGTATTAAATGAGGTCATTTTCTTTCGTTCAACTTTAATGTCTCTTTGCTTGTCGATAAGTACCATACAAAATGCAGACCTACTATAGTCCCTTTGAAAATCTATTAACTCTTTGGTCTTTTCAATTTAATAATATACTAGTTTAATTTAAAATATTAAGATGAATTTTAGATGCAAATAAATGTTTTTAGTTGAATACATTTACTTCTCAACTACCTTACTGGGACCTATTGAAAATCTATTAAATCTTTCCTCTTTTCAGCACAATCAACATCAATACTTCTATATAAAATTTTATAAATAAAAGAAATAAAAGTCAATCAAAATGACTCTCATAATTTTGATTTAATAATCGATTAGTTTAATTTCAAAATACATATTAATTAATTTGAAATAGTCTGATAATAGTAACCAACACTAATTAGATGTTACAATTTCAAAAACAAAAATAATTTATTCAACTTTCATGAAAAGAAATGTATGGAATGAGGTCATTTTCTTTGGTTCAAGTTTAATAACTATTCGCTTGTAGATAAGTACCATACAAATTTTAGACCTAATGTGGCCCCAAACTAATAATAGTAACCAACACTAATTAAATAGTAGAGTTTCAAAATGGAAAATGAATTTATTCATCTTTCAAGAAAAGAAATGTATGGAATGAGGTCATTTTCTTTGGTTCAACTTTGGTATTTGTTTGCTTGTAGATAAGTACCATACAAATTTTTCGACCTATTGTGGCCCCAGAATAATAATAGTAACCAACACTAGTTAAATAGTAGAGTTTCAAAATACAAAATGAATTTATTCATCTTTCAAGAAAAAAATGTATGGAATGAAGTTATTTTCTTTGGTTCAACTTTATTATATAGTCGTTTGTAGATAAGTACCATACAAATTGAAGACCTACTGTGGCCCGAGACTAATAATAGTAACCACCACTAATTAAATAACTTAGAGTTTCAAAATGCAAAATGAATTTATTCATCTTTCAAGAAAAGAAATGTATGGAATGAGGTCATTTTGTTTGGTTCAACTTTAGTATCTATTCGCTTTTACATAAGTACCATACAAATTGCAGACCTATTGTGGCCCCATTGAAAATCTATTAAGTCTTTCCTCTTTTCAATTCAATAAAATACTAGTTTAATTTAAGATAGTAGTAAGACTTTTGCATCCAAATAAATGTTTTTAGTTGACTTTCTTTACTTCTCAACTACCTTACTATGACCCTTGAAAATCTATCAAGTCTTTCCTCTTTTCACCTCGATAAAACGCTAGTTTAATTTTAAGATATTAGAAAGATTTTTACATGCAAATAAATGCTTTTAATTGACTTTCTTTACTTCTCAACTACCTCCTAACTTGAGGTTTTATCTTGTTCATGGAAATAATTGTTTATATTATTTTGCGCTACCATTTATCGGAGCGATTACTTAGAATTGAGTGCTATGCTCTGATTAAAATGTGAGAACACCACCATGGCAAAACGCTCTGCTTGGACGCTCTTTCTTTTCTTCTCCTTGATCGTCACTCTACTCTCTTATATGGAATATGCAGGAGACATTAGCTTTTATTTCCCTCCCGAAACAGATATCAAAGTAGATCCTGACGCTTACTTTGAAGGGGACACAATACAAATCACCAGATATGAATTCGTAGGTGATTTGGAATGGAGCGTAGGCTAGGCGACTTACAATCAATCAGTTCCTCTGGGGCTCGCGCAAGTTTTACATCACATTTTCAGTTCCTCTGGGGCTCTCGCTAATCTGTATAATATTTCTAAACCCAGAAGCCCGATTGTGAGTATATTCCAGAAATTGCCACGGTTGGCCTCATCGCATCCACTGGATTGGCATTTGAAACTCACACGGTCTCAGCATGGAATTTTTCTTGTGCATATTCATGGGATATTGCTCCATCAATGGGCCCGTTGCCTTTTACTGGGGAAGGAATGATCTAGTTACAATTTAGAATCACTTGGATAACATTGGCACAAGTAGAAATAGAAAACACTAAAAATTGAATTTTTTTTTGGTATTTTCTACACTTTAGTAAATTACATTTTTAAAGGTATTCAAAGTGGAATTTAGGGTTGAAAGTGTTGTTCGTCTTAATTTGAATAGTTGATTCAAATTAGAACCCTTGAAGTTCTTTTTGACTATGTAAACAGATTTCGATTTCATCCATTGTGCTAAAAGTTATGGTCCCACCGTGTTGGGCAGTAAAAATACCTTTTTAATTTTTTTTTGACTTTATTGATATTTTATTCACATGTAGTTGTTGATTTCAAATTCCAAAGGGATGTGACAAGAAGTATGTTCAAATTATATAAACTTGGATTTCAAATGTAATTAATCATGTTTTTGGATTTGATCCATAATTGAAATCAAAGATATTGTAAATTGCTTATTGTAAACTCAATTATATATAGAATAGTTAATTTCATGATTCTTTAGTTCTCTACCATTTGATAATGTTTACATGCACGAAGTTAACACAAAACATGTACTTTTTCTTTGCTATCTAATTTGTAGGTTCAAGGATTTGGTTTGCATCATTTTGTAGCCTCTTAGCATATACATACATGCATGCAGAGAGAGAGAGAGAGAGAGAGAGAGAGATTTCGCACACGATTTTACTATTTGTTGAGATCAAAATATTTCAAACTTGTTCATATATTTAGATCATGATGCTTAGATAAGTAGAGGATTAGGGTGTTTTCTGTGTATTAGGATTCTTAAAATCAAAGATAAGAAAAGAACTTATAAAAAAATTAGAAATATATTTGATGACGTATATAACTAGATATGATATCTAAAATTATCTATTTGAATGAGTTTAGGAATCTAGAAATCCCCATGTGAAAGAAGAGTGTTGTGTAATAGTTTAATTGATACTACAACATTCCACATAATCAATATTAATAATTTTATATAAAATATACATAGATAAAAGAAATAAAAGTCAATTAAAATAATTCTCAAAATTTTGATTAATTAATTGATTAATTTAACTTCAAAATTATATTAATTAACTTGAAACAAACCAATAAAAAGAACCAACACTAGTAAAATAGTTGAGTTTCAAAATGCAAAATGAATTTAAACATGGGGCGAATGAAGAAATGTATAGAATGAGGTCATTTTCTTTGATTAAACTTTAGCATCTATTCACTTGTATATAAATATCATACAAATCGTATATCTATTGTGGCCTCATTGAAAATTTATTAAGCCTTTCATCTTTTCAACTCAACAAAATACTATTTCTAATAATTTTAGATATTATGAAGACTTTGACACGCAAATAAATATTTTTAGTTGACTTTCTTTACTTCTCAACTACCTCATTGTGGCCCCTAATTAACTAGTAGAATTTCAAAATGCAAAATGAATTTATTAATCTTTGAAAAAAGAAATGTATGAAATGAGGTCATTTTTTTTTGTTCAACTTTAATATCTATTCACTTGTAGATACATACAATACAAATTGCAGGCCTATTGTAATCCCTTTGAAAATCTATCAACGCTTTGATCTTTTCAATTTAATAAAATACTAGTTTATTTAATATATTAAGAAGAATTTTAGATCTAAATAAATGTTTTTAATTGACTACATTTATTTCTCAACTACCTAACTGTGACCTATTGAAAATCTATTAAATCTTTCCTCATTTTAAGATATTAGGAAGATTTTTACCTGCAAATAAATGTTTTTAGTGACATTCTTTACTTCTGAATTACCTCGCTTGAGGTTTTATCGGTCAAATACGTTTTTATATTAATTTTTTTGCCTTTCTGAACCACCTCTCTTGAGGTTTAATGTGGTCCGTTTAAAATAATTTTAGATTTACTTTTTAACCATTGAATTTTGCGCTACCATTTATCGGGGCGATTACCTATAATTGAGTAGTATGCTCTGATTGAAATGTGATTGCTAAAATGCTACCATGGCAAAACGCTCTGCTTCGCTGCTCTTTCTTTTCTTCTCCTTGATCGTCACTCTGTTCTCTTATATGGAATGCGCGGGAAACATTAACTTTGCTTTCCCTCCCCAAACAGATATCAAAGTAGATCCTGATGCTTACTTTGAAGGGGACACAATACAACTCACCAGAAATGAATTCGTAGGTGATTTGGGATGGAGCGTAGGCTGGGCGACTTACAACCAATCAGTTCCTCTATGGGACAACTCTTCTGGGGCTCTCGCAAGTTTTACATCACATTTTCAGTTCCTCATCAGAAACTCCAGCTCGAATTCTGCGGACGGACTCACTTTCTTTATTGCCCCTTTCGACTTCAAACCACCTGCAAATTCTTGGGGCGAATGGCTGGGCCTCTTTAACCTAACCACAGATGGTATACTTTCAAATCAAGTAGTGGCCGTCGAATTCGACACATTCCAGAACAGCTTTGACCCAGATGACAACCATGTCGGAATAGACGTCAATTCAGCTGTTTCCGTGGCTAACGTTTCGCTTAGCTCGGAAGGTAAATTCCTAAACAATACTCTTAAAAATGGGCAAGCTTGGGACTCGTGGGTGGATTACAATGGGAGTACAAAGCAGTTACAGGTATTTCTCTTATATAACCCTTCTGCTAATCTGTATAATATTTCTAAACCAAGAAGCCCGATTTTGAGTTATCACATAGATCTGCGTGACTATATTCCGGAAATTGTCACGGTTGGCCTCAGCGCATCCACTGGATTGGCATTTGAAACTCACACAGTCTCAGCGTGGAATTTTTCTTGTACATATTCGTGGGATATTTCCTCTGCTCCATCAAGAACTCGAAATAGTAGCTGGAAAATTATCTTGATATCCCTCTTTGTCTGCCTCCTGGTTATCTGCTGTTTTCTGTTTATTGCGGGGCGGTGGTATTTCAAACAGAGAGAAGCGAGGCGGGATAGTCATGGCGAGGAGCTAGACGAACAGTTAGATCAAGGCTACTTCAAGTTCTCTTATGGTCAACTCAGAGAGGCTACCCGTAACTTCAGTGACGATGAAATACTGGGAAGAGGAGGCTTCGGAGGTGTCTACAGAGGCATCTTGCCTACAACAAGCGAGACAGTGGCCATAAAGAGAATAGGCCAAGGATCGAGGCAGGGAAGGAAAGAGTATATCTCAGAGGTTACCATAATCACTAAGCTGAGACACCGTAACCTTGTGCGACTCTTGGGATGGTGCCATGAACAAGGTGAATTGCTTCTTGTTTACGAATTCCTCCCGAATGGAAGTCTCGATAAGTATATATTCGATGAACGCAAGGATTGTTTGAATTGGGAGAGAAGGTACAGCGTTGCTCGTGGGATAGCCTCTGCTCTTATTTATCTTCATGAAGAGTGGGATCAGCGCGTTGTGCACAGAGACGTGAAGGCTAGCAATGTGTTGTTGGACTCAAATTTCAATGCAAAGCTGGGGGATTTTGGTCTGGCAAGAGTGGTAGAATTTGATCACGCCGCTTCACGTACAACCGTGGTTGCAGGGACACGTGGATATATGGCACCAGAGTATATAGAAACTGGAAAGGCGAGCCCAGAATCAGACGTGTATAGTTTTGGAGCTGTGGCTTTGGAAATCTCCTGTGGAAGACAACCCATTGATTACAGGTTAGAAGAATACGATTTGAGAGTGGTGGCCTGGGTATGGGATTTGCGTAGGCAAGGGAAGCTTTTGGATGCGGCAGACAAAAAGCTAGAGGGGAATTTCAACAGTGAGGAAATGGAGCTGCTGATGCTGGTGGGATTGCTGTGTTCTCATCCAGACCCAAAAGCAAGACCGACGATGAGAGAGGTATTAAAGATCTTAGAATTTGACTCTCCATTGCCGTTTGTTCCCCTGAATATGCCTGTGCCTGTGTATGCCGACGATCTTTCTTTTCATGCTGGGTCATCCTTAACTAACTTCCCTTCTGAAAGGAGCAGAGGTGAAATTTCTGGTCGCCTCATGTCTGACAGAGAAGCCCGTTAAGCTCTTTCTTCACGTTAACCTTCATAGATTGGCTTTTGTCAGAGTAATGTTTGTTAGCGTTGACATGTATCACGGTGATTATTACCTTGTGTGCGTAATTTTCACCTGTGTCATATTGAGGTGCTAGGCCATGGGCTCTCTTCCATTACCTTGCGTGTAACGATATCTTGATATGATATGTGTCGGGCAACTTAAGCATCCATGTGTGAACTAAACTGTATTTTGAACTTTCTTTGACTTTTTTATTTAATATATTTGTTTGTGAATAGTCTACACATAGAGAATGGAATTGGACTAATCTTTTGTAGTCATTAGGCAAAGCAATAAACACGTATGGATAGGTTTTCATGGTTCTTTTGTAACCAAAAGAATTCTACACCAAAATCAATATTAAAATTTTTATAATGTCATCTTATTTGTTTTATAGCTTGTTAATTCATAAAAATTCAATACTATTTTTTTTATTTAATTAAATTTTAAATTAATTTTTTTATCTTAACTAAGGTTAGATTGGAGAAATAATTAGATTAAAATGAATTTGAAATCTGAACTTCTTTATTAAAGAAAGGGTTTTGTTGTGAAATGAATTGGGGATTAATATTATGCTAGTATTATCTTCTAGTGGATTATTGGCATGCTTGTATTCCTTGTTAAAATAATATACATGACTGTGATTAAGACCATTGAGATTTTTAGGTGGTCCATGAAGATCAACAACTAAGCAAACTCAAATAAACTAAAATAATATAAATGTTAACCATACCAAAGGTGGGTTTTAGATAAGTCAATTCTAGCAAGTTATAAATTCGTAGTACCTTGTTGGTTGCAACCCTTATCTAACATGCAATTATCTTAGGAAGTATTAGATGAAATGATGAGAAGTTTTTTATTAAAGGGTCAACCAGGTTCTGGAGGGACTCGAAACTATAATTATAAAAAGATGCCAGCAAAAAATATCAACAAACCATCAATAAATAGGTAGCCAGGCCACACAAAAACAAAGAAATACTCAACAAAGCAAAAAAAATGTACAACAGCTAATTCAAATTCTTTAAAGCTTCATCTACCTCCACTTCAAGTTGAGAAAGGTTCATGGACAACTTCTTCATATCTCTCACATCTTGCACAGGTTGATATACCATCTTCTTCTTGCTCGCCCTAGTACAAGTGCATGAGCCTCTTCCTTCCTCCTATGTAACCTACTTACCTTTCTCAATGGCATTGATGATGATGAAGAAATATTTTTCCTTCTAAGCCCTCTCAAATTTCTCAATCATAACTCTTACACTTTCTACACTAGACTTGATAACCTTGTAGCTGAAGTTAACCCAAGGTTATTAAGTTATCATTAATCCTTTTGTAGTTTGTCTCCAGTCTCATAGTTATCCCATCAAAATTCTCCTTCATGAGTTCTATGTCCCTAACCACTTTTTGGAGTGATGCCACCATATTGCTTCCTTCTCTTTTCTAGCCATTTCAAGTTCTAGTCATTCAGGTTTGTCTTGGGGAAAAAGGATAATTATGGTATTGTAATTTCATTTATAAATAACCCAATTATCTATGAGTAAGGTTCTCGAGGAAGCTTGTAGGGATTATTTTGAGACCTTGAAAATGGTGCTTTTGTAGCTCTTGAAAATAACTCCCAAGTGTGAAATTATAAGTACTTATCTCAACTCAAAACCTTCCAAAAGTGTAGGAGTGAGAAGTGAACCCAACGATTTGAAAAGAGATCTAGGTGAACTCTCTAGGTAGTCAAATCCATTTGAGACACTTGTTAAATCACATGATAGGTCACATCTAATTGATCTTCATTTAGGTTTAAATAAGGGTTTGTGTCAAGTATACCACATCCCAATGCCTTACACTTGTGGGAGCACCTTAAAGGAGTTTCAAAAAAGGAAGATTTTATGAGTACTCCTCTTTCCTAGGTCTCATAAATGTGTGAGAAAATGAGGACCTAGTGAATTTATTAAGGTTTTTGAGGCTGGGCAAGTTATTTGTAAGAATCCATGTGTAAAAACCTCCTTTTTTTTTCAATGAGTGACATGGAATTCATTATTTATAACCATCCTTATAGGCGTGAATAGAGGTTCTTGACTCATTTTCTTGAGTTTTTGCTTTGAATCAAAGGAACTCTTGGATTATTAGGAAATTTCTAGAGATGAATGCAAAGCTCAAAAGTGAGAAGGTTGTCCAGAAGAAAGATTTTGAAAATCACTACATCTTACCACATTACTTTATGTAGCTATTTTATAAAACTTCTAATAAGATATTTCTCTTCATAAAATTACCACATCTCATGGTATTATAATTTGTTGATAAATTATAACTTTAGAAACTCTCTAAAAATAAATAACACCTAAATCCCAACAATTAAAAGGACTTTATAATCAAACATGTAGCAATATATATAGTCTAATTTAATAATGGAAAAAGAACTATGGGTTTTCTCCTAATCATCTAATGACAAATAGTATTAAATAAGAAAAACATATATCCACCAATAAACCTTTAATTATCCAAATCACCTAACTAATTTACATCAACTAATTCTTCACATATGTCTAATTACTTTCCCACATCATCTGAACCATGATAATATGAAAAATAATTATAAATTCCTTATATTTATCTATATACTCTCTTATAATAAGTTCAATTCTCTATACTAGGTTTAAACATAGACTTGATATAGCATCTTCTCTTGCATATCTTCAATTGCCGCATGTTCCCTTGAATATGCCTGTAGCTATGTATGGAGATGATCCTAATTCTCATGATGGGTTATCCTCAACTAAGTTCCCTTGACACCCAAACCTCCGTCGTCGCGTTCCTCTGCTTCTGCAAGGAGCCAAGGTAAAAATTCCAGTCCTCTAATGTCTGACACATTAACCTGTTGAGCTTGTTCTTCGCTTCAAACTTGATAGATTGACTTGTAACAAGGTCAACGGAGTGGTTATTACCTACCTTGTGTGTCATATTATTTTCCTAGGCCATTAGATTCATATTATCCCCTAAAGATGAGTTCTCCTTGCCTAAATCTCATATTATTGTTGATTCCACTATTCTATATGACATGTAATAATTTATGGATAGATTTTGAAGCTACAATTAGATTCTTATAAATAAACCTTCAAGGTTAACATAAAATTACTTTTAACTTTTCTTTATATTGTATTTTTTTATGTTGTCATATATTTTGTGTTAAAAGATGTTATTCTTATACTTATCAATAGTCTATGAGTTTGATTTTTAATAATTTAATGCACAATATTTTAAAAAATGATCATCTTCAAAATTTAAATACTATTTTTTTGTACAGTTATTTATCACTCACTAGATTTGATAGTATCTAGATAGGCATTTGAGATTGATACAAGAATATACATATACATACATATATATACATATACATATATGTGTGTGTGTATATATATATATATATAGAAATATTATGTTAATCTATAATCTCCAATGTGAAACAAAGATATTTGATATGCTTTTTTAATAATTAATTGTCATGTTGGCAATATATTTCATTTGGGTGATTTTGGACCCTCTTGTATTTGTGTGTGTGTGTGTACACATGTATGTATGTATGTATGTATGTATGTATATGTGTGTGTATGTATGTATGTATGTACATGTGTGTGTGTGTATATATATATATATATATATATTAAACATGTAGATCGTATAACAATTATATTAATAAAAAAGGAAGTACTAGTTTGGATACAATAAGGAGTGATCAAGAAGATCACTCAATAGAGCCTATCCAGACTCATCTAGAAAACATAGTTTATCAAGTTAACAAGATATAATAACATAGAATAGTATATAATGCATCTAACAATACATCAACAACATTAATCTTTATTAACATTTATGTCTTGATCCTCTTCTTCAGCCTCATCCTGATTTTCTTTACCATCATGCTTCTCCTCTTCATCTCCCTAATGTCCCTCATCTTCATTTTTTGGTTCATTTTCATCTTGCTACGTATCATCTTCACCTTGTTCCTCACTAACTGCCACCTCTTTATCTTTCCTTTTTTCTTTGTCTCTTAGTTGTACCCTACTTTCTTTGAATGACTCATAGGTGCCTAGAGAAGGGGAGATCATTTTCCAACTAGTGGTATCAAAATTCTAATGCGAGACACCCATATCTCTGATAGTCACATCCCTCCTAAGCTAATAGTGATGTTCCTTGATATATACATTCTAAAAATCAATATATTCCTCTTAAAATTTCCTATCCACATGTCTTATATCTAGGGGCCAATAATCAACCTCTTTTATATATTCTTTTTACAATGGAGAGGAACCTTCTTCTAACACCTTCATGAATATATATATTGGGAACCTGAGTGTTGGAGTGACCTGCTCAATAATCATTAAAAATGTGAGTCTACAATTAGACCTAGTAAGAATTCTATCCTTGCCTTGGTAAAGGTGTTCATTATGTTTTTCCATAAGAACCATAAAATTTCAGTAGAGAGACAAAAGTAGAACCTATTGTGACTCTTTTAAGCCCTTTAATATAACCAATCACAATTTTAGACCAAGATTTCACCTCACAAACATTCCAACCAACTATGTTACCATAAATATACAATAGATAGAGACTAAAAGATGCATATAATCTTCTAAACAACCACACAAGAGACATTTAGTAGACCTGCTATCAAAAGGTAAATTGTGAATCACAATATCTATAACATTTCTTCTTAGGATCAGACATACTAGGCCAACATATAGAGAAATTTAAGACCAAAATCTATCTTCCCAACCAAGGTTCCAAATCCTACTAACATGCTCAATAATACTATGAAACTAGACGAGGATTTATAAAGACATTTTACCTTAAGCTTTAGGAAAAGAGAACCATCAAACCATTTGAAATTGGAAACATAATAACTTTCATTCTTTGCTTGCATAGGTTGCTTCAACGAAAGTAGCTTCTTTTTTAATACTTTAAATGTTCTTTTATTATTTCTAGACAAATTAAATTCTTCCTAAAGAGTATCCCAATCTTTTAGCATTCTATTACAAAAGATATCCTTAAAAGTAAAGATTCCAAATTTATTTTGTTTCTTAGTTCAACACCCTTGTAGCAGTACTAGGGGTTTATCTTTAAATGCATTATATTCCACCATGAAGACCCGAAGCCATATATAATTCCTTGGTTATATTGAATAGCTTCATTATATTTTACCTTACCTTTACATCTCTCCCAGACCCTCCATATGCTACAAAAGACAACAAACCTTGAAGGATTAATGCTAATGTTAGAGAAGAGGTTGCCAATAATGTGGATATTATTCCACCTTCTTACATTTTTTGGGTAAGCATCTTGAATATTCTTCTTGAGTAATACTTCCCATGGCTCATTGCCAACCATGGCTTTTACAATCCACTTGGTGGTAAGAGCAATAACTTTAGATTTCAAATATTTCAACCCAAGTAGCCCACCCTCAAGTGTTTCAAGCAAACCATTCCCATCAGATCCTATGTTATATTCCCCTTTTCATCTAACGATAAATTACTCCCGATTACCTTCTAGATATTATTCATTTGATAACTTGCAATGAACCAAATAGATGCATAGTAGATGGAGTAGGCAAAGAGAAATTTCTTGCCAAATTCAACCCTACTAGCTAGGGATAAGTAAGTTATGTTCCAATTGTTGAGCTTCTTTTCAATTTTATTAAACATTCAATTCCATCTATTATGTAGGGTGGTAGAGACTAAGAAGGGTACACCAA
>NW_026730344.1:0-16000 GCF_030272615.1 Cryptomeria japonica
AAACTATGTCAGTGTAACTGTTTCAGCTTCCCATACCGATTGAGGCATTGCTGGTTCAGTTATGATCATTTCTACTTCTGGTTCCCTGTCACATGATATAGAATGATTTTTATACTTCCATAATTTTCTACAATCTTTTGTTATAACATCTATATGCTTTCCTCTGAATTAAATAACCAAGAAATATCTCTTCATCACATCTAGGATCAAACTTTCCAATTAAAAAATATCTTTTGATATAGCATTTACTTCCAAAAATTCTGAAATACTTAATAGTAGGTGTATGTCCAAACCATAGTTCATAAGGGGTCTTATTGGTTTCACCTTTAATGTGAACTCTGTTAATTGTGTAGACTGTTGTACTCACTGCTTCTCTCTAGTAGATATGAGGCAATTTGGCTTCCATCATCATAGATCTAACTGCATCCAAAATGGTTTTGTTCTTTCTTTCAACTACTCCATTATGCTGAGGATTCCTAGGTGTAGATAGATGTCTCCTGATTCCATTTGTCTCAGAATAACTGTTAAATTCATGAGAAGTGAACTCACCACCATGATCTAATCTTAGACATTTGATTTTCAATCCAATTTTTGTTTCAACCTTCTCTATAAAGATCTTGAATTTCTCAAAAGATTCAGACTTCTCCCTTAGAAAAGTCACCCACATCATTCTAGAATAGTCATCAATAATCAGCATGAAATACCTATCACCTTGAAATTTTCAAGTCCTTGCTGGACCACATAAGTCAGTGTGAATCAAATCAAGTACATTATTATATTTATCATGTATGCTTTTAAAATAACTTCTGACTTGCTTACCCAATTGACATTCCTTACATACCAGATTATGAGGCTTCATAATCTTAGGTATATCTCCGATTACCTTAGTTGAACTGATTTTAACAATACAATCAAGATTAACATCATACAAATTCTTATGCCATAGCCAACTCTCATCAATATGAGAAATCAAACATGTCTTATTACCAGTGTTCAAGTGAAAGATATTACTCCCTGTTTGAATACCAATTGCAATCTCCAAACTAGTTTTTTTAATTATTTTGCATTTTCTATCCTTAAACTGAAGTTGAAAACCCTTATCAGCTAATTGATCAAAACTCAAAAGATTATGCCTTAAACCTTCTACATGATAGACATTATCACTATTATGCTTACCATCCAAAGCAATAATACCTCTACCTTTGATCATACATGCCTTGTCATCTCCAAATTTGACTTGACCACCATTGTATTCTTACAGGGACAAAAATTTCCTTCTAGTCATATGATGTGAGCATCCACTATCAATTACCCATTCATCCCTATCTTCAACTTTTGGTGCTAGGGCCTTCTCTTCATTTTTGATAGCCAGTCTAGGCTCATCTTCCTTCAAAGAATAGAACACCCATTCCTTTCCATTTCCAAATCCACTACCAGAGTCTTCCATTGGTTCATCTCTAGAGTCATCAGTTACTCCTTCCTCATCTGCTATGTAACAATGTTTGTTTATCTTGAATCTATATCTATTTAGGTTAGGCTTGAAAGTTTTCTTAACTCTTTCCTCAAACCTTGCATTCCTTTCAGGACATCTAGATGCAAAATGACCAATCTTATTACATGAAAAACATTTAAAAGGTTCTTTTCCTTCATACATACTTCCAGTTGGACCTTTAGGTACTCTTTTAGCAAATAAGGCTTCAAGTTGTTCAAGATCTTCATCTTCTTTCCTTGTCTGTTCCAATTATTTTGCATGTAGGGATCTCCAATCACTTTTGCTGGTAGATGTTGATGATGATGCATGAAAAGTAGGTTCACACTTTACAACTCCAGAAGATCCAAAATTTTCAAGCTCCAAAGCAGATAATTTCTCAATCAGAATGTCTCTGTTGACTAAAGTGTTTGCCATTGTTCTTAACTCATTAATTACAATTGCCTTCATCTTGTAAGCCAGTGGAAGGGATCTCACAACTTTGGAGACTATTTCATCTCCACTTAGAAATCCTCCACAACATTGAATTCCTATAACAGTCTCATTTATGCTTTCCATAAACACAACCATTCTTTCATTTTCTTCCATTTTCAAGTTTTTATACCTTACCCGGTAACCATCAAGTTTAGCAATTTTGACAGTAGGGTCACCTTCATTTAGAGTTTGCAATTTGTCCCATATAACCTTAGTTGATGATTTGTCAGTCAATCCAATGATTCGTTGATCAGTAAGTGCACACAAGAGGGCTTCTCTAGCTCTGCAATCATTTTCAATATTGTTGTCAAGGTCTGGAGAAGCGGGATTGTCAAATGCCAAATCATAAGGTGTGTATCCTTTCTTAGTGATCTCCCAAATATCCTTTCCAATACATCTAAAGTGAGTTTCCATTCAAATTTTCCATATCCCATAGTTTTTTTCATCAAGCTTAGGGGTTTCTCTTCTGAAAATAGCTGCCGGTGGATTAGAAGTGTTAGCTACCATAGGATCTACCTCAAGCAGTTAAGCTTCTATAAAAGAGGACCAAATCTTTGATACCAATTGTTAGGATAACCAGTGAACAACTGAGAGGGGGGGGGGGTGAATTAGTTGTTAACAGATTATAAGTTTTAATCCACAATACTACCTTAAACTAAGTAAGTATCGGTAAAGCACAAATAAATGCTAATAGAAATAGATACCAGTAAAGAATGCAACTTAAAACTTAACAAGATAATCAATGCGAAGAAACCATACCACATAATACTATGATTTGTATGTGGAAAACCTGGAAAGGAAAAAACCACGGTGGGAAGCCTACCCAATATTAGATGATACTTCTGTAGAAAGTATGTGTTACAATGAGGGGCCTGCACTTGTAGGAAGGCACACCGCCTAGAGCATACTGCTTACTACAAAAAGAGTCTCACTAACTACAAAGATGATACAACCTTCTCAAGATAAATGGACAACAATCCAATAGATTGAATTGCTGGAAATAACATCTACTATGCTTGATTACAGTCCCAGTTAAGCTCAATGCCGAAGGACTAAATCCTCTTCTAAAACCAATCCGATCACCAATGATCGATCAAATCCTCTGCCATAATTATATTACAATATTCACACATTGTATTCCTTGACCATGACCTTTCCAATAACCATGATACTTTACAAAGAGTTTCTACCTCTTATTTATACAAACCCTAAGGCCTAAACCAATTATGTCGACAACTTAAAGATATTACAATTATATAATTCCTTTTTACATTGATATGCCATGTTGGCTTAAGATCAAAATAATAATAATAAATCCATAAAACATCTCAAATCATCCAGGTTACGTGTAGAGTACACACTAGCATGATACCGATCCATAACCTAGATAGGTACCAGACCTATTATGGGTCCACCACGCCAAAGCAATGTCTTCAATCAATTAAAGAATGATCAATGAACATCTTGAGTATCTTGAAATCCTTGAACAAGCTACACCAACACCAATTGTGCATCCTATCATGATTCCTCAATGAAAGCTCTGCCGGTAAAGCCGTAAACTAGTGTCAGTAAGGGTTTACCAAAGTGTATGATACACATGCAATTATCAAGCTAATACCAACTAACCAAAACATGCTCATAGAGCATATAACTCATGAGATTCAATATACTTTACTGATCCAAACATGCCAGAAGTGTCCAATAGATAATCTCTTCTATCGGTAACTTGTCTGCTAGTAACAACTAGTGTTGACATCATTAACAGAACATCAATGCCACACATAATGAATTCATCCATAATGCCAACAACCACTACTAGCTAGACTCAACCAAATATGTCAATAGTACCAAAAAGATAAAGTATTATATTAAGTTGTAGCATAGACAAAGATGTAAAGAATATGATGGTTTTGCATGACATGATATGAATGTTAATATAATTTCAAAATTGATATGATGGGTTACACAAATCAAATGTTATTTATCCTTCATTTACTAGACTTATCCATGTTTCTTTGAATGATCTTAACTTTTGAATTTGCATATATGATTGGGATGAGTCTCTTTTAGTAGGTTCAAGGTTCGATTCATCATTCTCAAGTTCTATATAGCTATCTACATCGTCCCTATTTTTAGATTTTAAACAAATGGAATTAAAAAAAAGTGCTACAAAAAATAAACTATATATTAGACACAAAAATTCATTATTTAATTCAAAGAATGCACTACATCTTACCTGAATAAAGGTCTTTCTCATTCATTGAAGGCTACTTTAAATAGCATAGGGGGTATCTTTTATAAATATTACATTGTTTAAATATAGACAATAAGATAAAGTATTTTCCTAAGTGCACTTGGCATGTAAAATTAATATGTGCATCTAAGAATCAACCACATGAAACTAACTATTAAATTAAACTACAGATGGTCAATGAAATATGTATTTGGTGTTGGCCATTTGATGGAATTGATTATGTGTTACATTGATGTTTTGTCATTGATGCCAACACTAGATGTTTGGATGCTTTACCGACATCCTTCTAGTCTCGGTAAGTCGAGTGGTTTCTGGTAAATTTGGATCTGACATGATCCGGCAGGCTCCAGTCTAGTTTGGTGATGAAATTGTCTTGTTCATGATACTCATTCTCATAATTAGTCAGTTGGTTTTGGTCTAGTGATTGGATGCTATCTTGCTTGCTTAGAAACTTAGTTTCTGGTTTTGGCGAGGGTTTCATTGACAGAGCTTTTGATGACGATCTTTGATGAATTGCATAAGTGGTGTTGGTGTAGCTTCTGGTGGAGTTTCAGGATGTTGTTGGTGATCATGTTCGAGACTTGGCAGATGGAGATCATTACTATAGCGTGTGGACCTATATTGGGTCTCGATTGATCTAGGTTATGGACAGGCTTTAATGTAACGTGTGGATTGGACCTCTCGATGTATTTTTAGGATGTCTTATGTGCTGGATATTATTTGTTTAGTCTAAGGCCAACATGGTTTGTAATTATGTAATTGGTTTATTATCCGGTGGCCAACCTAATTGTCTATGGTTGAGGGTTTGTATATATAGATGTAAGATCTCATTGTAGATCATCATGGTTATGTTAGAGGTCATGGTCAAGGAATGTAATGTGCGAATAATGTAATATCATTCAGGTAGAGGATTTGGTCAATCATTGGAGATTGAATTGGGTTTATGTAAGAGGATTTAGTCCTTTGGTATTGAACTTAATTGAAACTGTACTCAGACATAGGAGATGTTATCTTTTGCAGTTGAACACTTCTCCAGATTGTAGTCTGGATTTCTATATAGTCAGTGAGGCTCCTTTTATGATGAGCAGTGCACTCTAGGCTGTTGGCCTTCCTTTAAGTGTAGGCTGCTCAATTGTAATTCACATACTTACTGTAGAAGTATTATCTAATTGTGGGTAGACTTCCCACCGTGCTTTTTCCCTTTACCAGTTTTTCCACGTATAAATCTTGGTGTCATGTGGATGGCTCTTATTTTGTGATTATTGTTTATGCTTAATTGGTTTAACTATTGTTCCGGTATTAATGTTTTGGGTTTCGGTATTAAATTTTTAAATTGGTAATAGTTCTTGTAATATGTGACAATTGATTCACCCCCCCCTCTCAGTTGTCTTCTAGTTATTTGAATTTTCTAACAATTGGTATCAGAGCTTTGGTCCTCTCTACAGATAGCTTAACCACTTGAGGAAGATCCTATGGTGACTAACAGTTCAAATTCATCCAGTTCTTGTGGAGCTATCTTTCGGAGGGATATTTCAAGGCTTGATGGAACAAATTATATAGTATGGAAGATTCAAATGGAGACTAATCTAAGATGTCTTTGCAAGGAGATTGAGGAGATCACACAGAATGGTGTTACACCTCATAATCTAGGATCTGGCAATCCTCCTCCAACAAACCTGGACAAGGAGCTTGAGAATTATTGGAGAGCAAGAGAAGCCCTCATGTGTGCACTTTCTAATAAGAAAATAACGAGATTAACGGACAAATCATCTAGAAATGCTATATGGGATAAGTTGGAGACTCTTAATGAAGGCTACAGTGAAGATTTCAAAACTTGATGGTTACCAGGTGAGATATGAAAACCTGAAGATGGAAGAAGATGAAAGGATTACTACATTCATGGAAAGGGTAAATGAGATGGTTATGAGAATTTAATTTTGTGGTGGAACTCTGGGTGAAAATGAAATTGTTTCTAAAGTTCTAAGAGCCCTACCACCAGCTAAAAAAATGAAGGCTACTACTATTAATTAGTTGAGAAAAATGGCTAATACATCTATCAACATAGATACTTTGGTTGGGAAACTATCTTCTTTTGAGCTTGAAGAATTTGGACCTTATGAACTTTCTTTTCATGCATCTACATCTACAACTGGTAAGCAAGATTGGAAAGATTTATATGCAAAGGAATTGGAAGATATGAAGAGAGAAGAAGACAAGTTTGAGCAATTTGAAGCACTATTTGCTAGAAGAGTACCTAAAGGACCGATAGGAAGTAAGTATGAAGGAAAAGAACCTTTTAAATGTTTTGCATGTAATAAGATTGGTCATTTGCATCTAGATGTCCTAAAAAAGAATTCAAGATTTGAAGAAAGAGTTAGAAGATCATTTAAGCCTAACCTTGGATATCAGAACACGTACAAATACAAGAAAAACAAAGACAAATCATGCTACATAGTGGATGAGGAAGGCATTACTGACTCTGGTGATGAACCGACAAAAGAATCTAGTACTGGTTCTAACAATAGGAAGGAATGGGTGTTCCTGACTATCAAAGAAGATGGTCCAGCATTGGAAGTAAATGTACCTAAAGAGAAGGCACTTGCTGCTAAAATGGAAGACAAGGATGAATGTGTAATTGGCAGCGATTTTTCACATCATATGACTAGAGATAAAGAGAAGTTTCTATCTTTGCAAGAAATTGATGGCGATCTAGTTAGATTTGGAGATGACAAAGCATGTATGATCAAAGGAAAAGGAACCATATCATTGGATGGTAAGAACAATACTGACAATGTTTATTATGTTGAAGGTTTAAGGCATAATCTTTTGAGTGTAGGATAAGTGGTAGATAAGGGATTTCAATTATAGTTCAAGGACGGAAAATGCAAAATCATTAACAGATCTAGTTTGGAGATTGCAATTGGTACATAGATAAAAGGTAATATATTTCATTTGAACTTCGCTGAGAAGATATGTTTGATTACATAGATTGATGAGAGTTAACTATGGCCTAAAAGGCTGTGTATTGTGAAGATCAGTTCAACTAAGGTAGTTAGGGATATACCTAAGATTATGAAGCCCTATATTTCGTTATGTAAAGAATGTCAAATGTGTAAACATGCCAGAACCTCTTTTAGGAGTATACAAGATAAATCTAATGATGTTCTTGATCTTATTCATATTGATTTGTGTGACCCTACTAGAGTTAAAAGTTTTCAAGGTAATAGATATTTCATGCTAATCATTGATGATTATTCCAAAATGATGTGGGTTACTTTTCTAAAAGAAAAATGTGAAGCATTTGAAAAGTTTAAAATCTTTAAGGCTAAAGTGGAAACTAAGACAGGATTGAAGATTAAATATTTGAGGTCAGATCATGGTGGAGAATTCACATCCGGTGAGCTTAATAAATTTTGTGAGAAGCATGGTATAAGAAGATAATTTTCTGTTGGGTAAAAGTACAAAGCTATGTCACACTTTTATAAAGGAAATGGCCAATGTTGATTCAACTTTTTAAATTAAATCAATAGAAAGTGAAATATATGTTTTGAATTTTGAAATAATGTAAAATAATCAAATTTATATTCTATGTCTATTTTAAGTTTGTAATTTTAATAAAAATTAAAAAAATTATTTGAATATATATATATATATATATATATATATATATATATATATATATATATATATATATATATATATATATATATATATATATATATATATATTATAAAGTAAACACCATAATTTAGTAGCTGAAAAAATGCTAAAATTGAAGTTACACAAGCCACCACACTTTATTTAGTAAAATTACTTTTTTTTCTTGAATTTTTTTTTGTATATTGATAACTTGAAACTTTAGTGCATGTATATATTTTTTACTAATTTTTATAAACATATATTTTTCAAAAAATTTGAAAATTTGCTTGTGCTGAAATATAATTGTTACCAATTTCCACCACCTTTTTTCTTAATTATTTATCCAAATCATAAAAGAATTATATCATCTTGACATAGATTCTTTTGTCTACTGCATCATATTTTTTTTCAAAATTTTTAATAAATTTTAGTATTTTTCCTTAACAAGATGATCAACCTTATATTTTAGTGTTGATGACCTACTTTCAATAAAAATAAAATATAAAACATAAAAACTAATTAAAATATTAAAATATATATATATTGGAAAATTCACTTATAGATCTATAAAAGCATATTTTTACATTTCAAAAAAAATATTATTTATAAGTGTAGGAATTGTTGAAACATCGATTTTTTTTTTTGTAGTTAGACCAAAACTAGTATAAAATATACATTTAGTAGACACTTCGAATTGGAAAATTTCTGGCCCATATATAACTTAGCTATAATGAATCTATATAGACCATATGTTTGACTAAAATTAATTTTTCTTTAGAATTACTTAAATTCACTTGTGTTGATAAGCTAGCCTGAAATGTGACCCAGTTTTGTGTGTTTACCTTGCTCCCTGGACATGTCAACAGAATGGAGTTGTGGAAAGGAAGAACATGACTATCTTGGATGTTGCTAGAACAATGATGATGGAAGCTAGTCTTCCTCATATCTACTGGAGAGAGTCAATGAGCACAACGGTTTATACATTCAACATAGTTCATATCAAAGGAGAAACTGGTAAGACACCTTATGAATTATGGTTTGGTAGCACCTATAGTTAAGTATTTCAGAATTTTTGGTTGCAAATGTTATATCAGGAGAGATGATATAATTGGTAAATTTGATCCTAGATGTGATGAAGGCATATTTCTTGGTTATTCTAATGAAAGCAAAGCATATAGATGTTATAACAAGAGATTGCAAAGAATTGTGGAGAGTGCTAATGTTAAAGTAGATGAGTTGAACATAAGTCAAATCAGAGTTTATGAAAAGGAACCTGCAATGGAAATGATTATATCTAAATGGGTAGCACTTTTATCGGAACAAAGTGTTGAACCAGTTACTCCGATAGTATCGGATAATTATATAGTAATTGAAGAACAGGGAAGAGGAACATAAAGTTAGAAGACTCCTAGGTATGTGAGATTGAATCATTCAGAAGATCAAATCATTGGGGATAAGAGCAATGGAGTGATGACAAGAAGAAGACTGAAAACTAATGAGGTATGTTTAATTTCACAAGTTGAACCGGTATCAATAACTGAGGCATGTAAAGGTGAATATTGTTTGAAAGTTATGGAAGAAGAATTAGATCAGATTGAGAAAAATAACACATGGACCTTGGTTCCCTAGCCTATAAATAAAAATGTTATTGGAAGTAAATGGGTTTTTAGGAATAAATTGAATGAGGATAAGGAATAAGACTAGATTGGTTTGTAAAGGATATTCTTAGAAGGAAAGAATTTATTATGGAGAGACTTTTGCACCTATAGCTAGGATTGAAGCTGTAAGATTATTTCCTGCTTATGTTGCTTATAAAAACTACAAGGTTTATCAGATGGATGTTAAATGTGCATTTTTTAATGGGGATCTTGATGAGGAAGTTTATATTGAGAAACCTGATGGTTTTTCACTATCAGATGATACAAATACGGTTTGCAGGTTAAGGAAAGCTTTATATGGATTGAAACAAGCACCTAGAGCTTGGTATGCAAGGTTGGATAAATATCTTTTGAAGATTGATTTTTTTAAGGGAAGTGCTAACAATAATTTATATTATAAGATCATTGATGATGATATACTGATTATTGAAGTATTTGTTGGTGACATTATTTCTGGAGGTGAAGATAAGTTATGCATAGAATTTTTTAAGAATATGGAGAAAGAATTTGAGATGTCTATGATTGGTGAGATAAAAAATTTCTTAGGTTTGTAGATTACTCAAACTGACAAAGGTATTTTCATCTATCAAACTAAATATGAGGAATTGTTGAAGAAATTTGGTATGGGAGATTCTAAACCGGTAAGTACTCCTATGGTTTAGAATCCTACAAGATACTTTTTGCACCAGTAAATCCTACAAGATACAAATCTATGATTGGAGGTCTTCTTTATTTGACTCAGACTAGGCCTAACATTATGAATGCTATTTGCATTGTTTCAAGATTTCAGAGTGATCCTAAAGAAAATCATGAGATTGCGGTGAAAAGGAATTTTAGATACTTGCAAGGTACATCGAAATATGGCTTGTGGTACCCTAAGGATGACAACTTTACTTTGTGTGTTGATGACTGGAAAATCACTTCTGGTGCAGATTTCTTTCTTGGAAAGAAGTTGGTTTAATGGATCAACAAGAAACAGTCAGTACTTCTTTATCTATTGTTGAAGCTAAGTATGTTGTTGCTGGTACTAATTGTACACAAGTTTTATGGATGAAGCAAATATTGAAGGATATAAAGGTGGATTTTGATGCACCAGTAGTTATTCACTATGATAACTCTGCTACTATTGATATATCAAAGAATCTGGTATTTCATTCTAAAACAAAGCACATATCTATCAAGTATAACTTTTTGAAGGAAAGGGTGGAATCAAATGAGGTTAGACTAGTTTATGTGAACACTAAAGAGCAGATTGTAGATATTTTCACTAAACCTTTTCCCAATGAATCATTTGAGTACGCGAGAGACAGATTGAGATTTTCTACCCATCCGGTAGAGACTCAATTGATGCGGTTCAAAATTAGTCTAGCATGCACTATCATATATACCATTCATTCTGGCACTGATGTGGGATGCTACTGCTTAGGGGGAGTAGTCAGCTTTGTGATTCAGTGGTTTATGTTTTTGCTTTGATATTTTTTATCAGACTTATGGCATTGATGTTAAAGGGGGGGAGATATTGATGTGAAAAAGACAAAGAAAGAGAAAGACAAAGTCAAAGGGGGAGAGATATGAATAAGAAAAGTAAAGGGAAGAGATATTAACATTTAGAGATGTATGTGGGAGATTGTTGGCTATCTTCCATTAGGGGAAGACTTGTTTGGCATTTCTTGGTACTTAGATGTTTTTCACATCTACTATTGCCATCAATGCCAAAGGGGGAGATTGTGGGACATTTGACGGAATTGATTATGTGTTGCATTGATTATTTGTCATTGATGCCAACACTAGCTATTTGGATGCTTTACCAACATTGTTTTGGTCCTAGTAGGTTGAGTGGTTTCTGGTTAATTTGGATCTGACATGATCCGGCAAGCTCTGGTATAGTTTGGTGATGGAATTGGCTTGTTCATGATACTCATTCTCATATTTAGTCAGTTGGTTTTGGTCTAGTGATTGGATGCTATCTTGCTTGCTTAGAAACTTAGTTTCTGGTTCTAGCGGGGGTTTCACTGACAGAGCTTTTGATGACGTTCTTTGATGAATTGCATAAGTGGTGTTGGTGTAGCTTTTGGTGGAGTTTTAGGATGTTGTTGTTGATCATGTTCGAGACTTGGTAGATGGAGATCATTACTGTAGCATGTGGACCTCTACTGGGTCTTAGTTGATCTAGGTTATGGACCGACTTTAATGTAACGTGTGGATTGGACCTCTCGATGTATTTTTGGGATGTCTTATGTTTTGGATATTATTTGTTTAGTCTAAGGCCAACATGGTTTGTAATTATGTAATTGGTTTATTATCTGGTGGCTGACCTAATTGTCTATGGTCAAGGTTTGTATATATAGATATAAGATCTCATTGTAGATCATCATGGTTATGTTAGAGGTCATGGTCAAGGAATGTAATGTGTGAATAATGTAATATCATTCAGGTAGAGGATTTGGTCAATAATTGGAGATTAAATTGGGTTTATGTAAGAGGATTTAATCCTTCAGTATTGAGCTTAATCGAAACTGTACTCAGGCATAGGAGATGTTATATTTTGTAGTTGAACACTTCTCCTGATTTTAGTCTGGATTTCTATGTTAGGATTCCCAAAGATACTGAGAGGGGGGGTGAATCAGTATCTAATGAGTAAATGGATTTTTTGAACTTATTAAGTAAATTGCATTCCAAAACAATGTACCGGTAAGCAAGAATTAATGCAGTAAAGAAGAACAATAAACACGACATAGAAAGAACACCATAACACAATATTTTTGGCGAGGATACCCGGTGTGGGAAAAACCTCGGTGGGATTTGTGACCCACAATATTCACTCACTGGCCAATAAATCAATATTACTTACAATAGGTGGTGCTTGCACATGCAGGAAGACTCACTGCCTAGAGCTCACTACTCAATTACAAAAGAAGTCTCACTGACTTACAAAAGTGGATTATAGAAATACAAAGTGATGTACTACTACAAAAAGCATCTACTATGCTAGGTTCAATACCAGTTTAAGCTCTTACAACAATCATAAACCTTACTCCAAAATCTACCTTATTATTCGCTCATCATATCCATCTATCATATGTCGTATCTCATCTTCTTACAAAATGTTCTCCAAGATCTCATACTTATATAGGAGCCTTATTACAATATGCCATGTCAGCTTACAAAAAGATATTACAATTAAATACAATATGCAATAAAAAAAATCATGTCGGCTAGGGTGTCGGTAAACATCTTTGTCGCTGTTAGTGAACTATCTGTCGGTGTAGAGTCTATCGATGCCGGTGCTTGCCATCAATGGCAATACCTTCAATCACCTACAATTTCTCATTGGAGTGTGCATTTTCCAACAATCTCCCCCTTTGGCATTGATGGCAACACCCATGAGAAAAAGTGAAAAATATATCCAAAATTTGTTGTCCAAAAATCTTACCAAAAATTGTGCCAAAATTGTATTCTCGGCCTGAGCAGATGATCTCTTGTGTCATCATTTTTCTCATCTCTACTACTCCCCCTTTGACATCAATGACAAAGGTTGTCAAAAATGTCAACTGAGTGTAATTCTCAGCTGGATCCCTGTAACTGGTTGGTTACAATCTGATATAGATCTGCGAGTGAAAAATTTAAGCTCTGAGTGAATGTTTCACTATCCTTCAAAGTTGCTTATGTCCTTTGTATTGTACCGGTGAGTATGTGCATTTTCTCTTTTGGTGTCTTTAGTCCTGGAACAAGTGCCTCTAAAATCTATTTTCTCAAAGAGATGAGGATGTCAAGTTTCGAACCAAGTCTGCATTTGAGTTCCTTAGCCTTGAATTTTATTTTCTCCTTCTCTTTTCCAAACATTTAAATTTTCTCTTCAATGCCTTCTATTTCCTTCTCTATTATTGATATGGGTTCTGATGAACCGATGAGATTATCAGAAATATCATTTATTTCTTTCTGTACTTTGTTGATCTCTTTATCTATATCAACTGTCAAAATGTTAGTCTTACATGAATCTCTGTAAAACTCTTTAAATTCAATTATTATTTTTCCTAGTGCTAGTAATAGGGTATCAATGTGTTCCTTGCATCTATTTATTGTTTCATCAAAGAATCTTTCTTTCTCTTTATTCATTTTCTCACTGAACGTCTCCTCATTAATTTAATCAACTGTTACTAAGTTACCGGTGATATATTTAGACAATGTGTCTAATTGGCTTAAAGAATCTTTATTTTCCACATTGCACTTGGGTGCAATCAATTTCAAAATGGGGATGGTATCATCTATAGCCTTGTATGCAAGTGCATTGCAATCTGTTATTTTCTTGATGGAATCCAAAACTACCTCTGTTACATTTGTCAGTCTGAATTTTGTTAAGGAGGAACTAGATGATTGTCCAACTGCCTTAACAATCTGCATTTCGCCAGTGTGAGTAACCTCTTTTCTTATGTTAACTTCTAGTAGGTCAGTTTGGGTTTGCATCTCAACTAGCAAAGGCTTGGGTTTCTCAGCTATTGCCGGTGGCATTGTCTCTGTCTGAACCTTTACCTCAACCTTTTTCTCTTCAGATTTCTCATTGTGTACCTCTGTTGGCTTCTCCGAGCTTTCTACTGTCGATTTCTCTAATGTGGTCTCAGTGTTTACTACTAGTTTCTCAGTATGCACCTCTGAACTATCTACTGTCGGTATCTAAACTGGTTTTTCAGTGTTATTAGTAGTTGGTTGCTCAATGTGTGCATCAATTACTATTCCAGTACCAAGGGGATCAACTGATTGTTCAGTATGTGTCTCAGCCCCAATCTCAACATTTTCAATTGGTTTCTCAACATGTGTTTCCACTGCAATGTTCTCAGCCAGTGGCTCAGTTGTCACATCTTTCTTCTTAATGGTTTCCTTATCAACCACAATGTTAACCTCTTCTGTATCAATGTTCATTATATATAACACCTCTGAATCAAGATTGGTGTCTTCATGTGTAGTCTCCATACTCTCAATATTTTTAGTTACCAATGGTGTATCAATAGTCTCAACCGGTGGAGTATCAGAAGGAGGTGGGGGAAAATTTGCAATTACTTTTATGCTTGGAGGGCCGCCTACCTTGCCTTTACCTTTGTCCTTATCCTTTTGATAGACTCTTGAATTAATGCAGTAAATAAGAACAATAAACACAACATAGAAAGCACACCATAACACATTATTTTGGCGAGGAAACCCGGTGTGGGAAAAACCTCGGTGGGATTTGTGACACACAATATTCACTCACTGGCCAATAAATGAATATTACTTATAGTAGGTGGTGCCTGCACATGTAGGAAGGCTCACTACCTAGAGCTCACTACTCAATTACAAAAGAAGTCTCACTGACTTACAAAAGTGGATTATAGAAATCCAAAGTGATGTACTACTACAAAAAGTATTTGCTATGATAGGTTCAGTACTGGCTTAAGCTCTTACAACAATCATAAACCTTACTCCAAAATTTGCCTTATTATTCGCTCCTCATATCCATCTATCATATGTCCTATCTCATCTTCTTACAAAATGTTCTACAAGATCTCATACTTATATATGAGTCTTATTACAATATGCCATGTCGGCTTACAAAAAGATATTACAATTAAATACAATATGCAATAAATAAAATCATGTCAGCTAGGGTGCCGGTGAACTATCTGCCGGTGTAGAGTCTGTCGGTGTCAGTGCCTGCCGGTTCCATAGGATTGCAAGGTTTCCATCAATGAAAATACCTTCAATCACCAACAATTTCTCATTGGAGTGTGCATTTACCAACATTCTATGTAGTCACTGAGGCTCCTTTTATGATGAGCAGTGCACTCTAGGCTGTTGGCCTTCCTTTAAGTGTAGGCTGCTCAATTGTAATTCACATACTTGTTGCAAAAGTATTATCTAACTATGGGTAGGCTTCCCATCGTGTTTTTTGCCTTTACCGGTTTTTCCACATATAAATCTTGGTATCATGTGGATGGCTCTTATTTTGTGATTATTGTTTATGCTTAATTGGTTTAACTGCTATTCTGGTATTAATGTTTTGGGTTTCGGTATTAAATTTTTAAATTGGTAATAATTCTTGTAATATGTGACAACTGCTTCAGCCCCCCCCCCCCCTCTTAGTTGTCTTCTGGTTATTTGAACTATTTAACATTTGGATGAGAATATTCCAATGTTATGACAAAACTAGAGCAAGTGGTGTGCATGGCGGTGAGGTTCATGCATTATTTCTCAACATACTTCTCCTTGATGTTGAGACTCACAATTTGATCTCAAGGCTTCAAAAACGTGATCTTTCTAATTCAATGTGACCTTGTTAGTACAAGATAATTGAATATTGAAAAATCTAAACCTTAATAACACAATGTACAATATTTACATCCATCGATATTTATATATCCACTTAGACACTTCTTATAGAAGTTAAGAAGCCATTTACTCATATCTCTCCTTGGGAGATCACAAGTATTTCTCTTCATTTTTCTAAGATAGGGA
>NW_026730345.1:0-16000 GCF_030272615.1 Cryptomeria japonica
GATTGGAAGAAACAGTCCATCAAATTTTGATAATTTTTTGGACTCAGGGCACTTGAGAGATCTCACCGGTAGGGTATGACTCTCAACGTTCTGGTGCTTTGGGATGCATGACAAGGTCATTCCTAGTGTAAAAATACCCACTCGGATGTGCTCACGATGTCAGTTTGTGCACATGAGGAACAGAATCAAGATTAGCCAATCTTGCAACTTTTCTTTGCAAGCATATGATGGTTTTTTGAGCAGGCAAAAAAATGCTACTAATTGAAAATGGCTTCAAGTCATCAAATTTTGAGATAGGCCATTGTAGAGGACCCTCATGCGACCCCATGGGATCAAACAAATCGATCGTATGTGTCGTGGATTGGAAGAAATAGACCATCAAATTTTGATAATTTTTTGGACTCAGGGCACTTAAGAGATCTCACCGGTAGGGTATGACTCTCGACATTCTGGTGTTTTGGGATGCATGACAAGGGCATGCCTAGTGTAAACATGTCCACCTAGAAGTGCTCGTAATGTCAGTTTGTGCACATGAGGAATAGAATCAATTCTAGCCAATCTTGCAACTTTTCCTTGCAAGCAACTGACAATTTTTTGAGCAGGCGAAAAAATACTACTAATTGAAAATGGCTTCGAGTTGTCAAAAACCGAGATATGTCATTGTAGAGGACCCTCACGCGACACCATAGGATCAAACAGATTGACCGTATGTATCATGGATTGGAAGAAATAGTTTGTCAAATTTTGACAATTTTTTGGACTCAGGGCACTTGAGAGATCTCACCGGTAGGGTATGACTCTCGAAGTTCTGGTGCTTTGGGGTGCATGACAGGGGAATACCTAGCATAAACATGCCCTCCCAAATGTGCTCGTGATGTTAGTTTGTGCACACGAGGAACAAAATTTGACCATTGTGAGCGTGAGGGTGCTCTCACACCAAACACATTGTTGTTTAAATTCATATTGTCGATTTTTGTTGTTTATATTCATATTGTTAATTACATATGCAAATATTCATTTAAATTTATAAAAGGGCAGCCACCAAATACAACGAATACACAATAATGAACTGAATACAAGGAGTTTTGTAGGGTTAATTCAACATTTTAGAAATTTTATCAAATCATATTTCACAATTGCAATGCTTTATATCATATATTTTTGTTGTTGATTACATATGCAAATATTCATCTAAATTTATAAAATGACAACCAAAAAATACAACGAATACAAAATAATGAACTCATTACACATTTATTGGATCGAATATCAATATTTATATATATAAAAAAAGGCATGTCTACCAAGTCAATACAAGTATTACAAAAATGTGGCATATGCCATGTCCAAATCGATATACAATAAAAATGTAGAATATATCTACATGTATTGGTCATTCTATGACCAAAATTAACACTATATGATCCTAAACTTCTGGTGGATCATCAAAATCAAGCCTCTTCGATGCAGTACGCGGCTCTATAGATGGCTACAAAACCACAATTCAAAAGCCAAGTTAGAATTCTTTTGTAGAAAATAGTTCACAATTAACATCATAACTATGCATTTAACTTTAATTCCTTTGCAATTGAAATGTAGAATACCTCATCGACTGATCCAGGAGCTAATGTCTTCACTCTCCTCTCCCTGTCACTCTTAGGAGTTTTCTTGAAGACATACTTAAATGGATCCATGTTATGGCCGTACCGCGAACAAGTCTATTGTAGATTAAATGTACAATTAATACAATGTACTAACATAAATATATCAAAAACACTTAAAAGCTATAATATAGAGAACATTGACGTACTTGTGCCTTAGATGCTTCTCCAATGGACTGAGGATGGCTCACCATTGATGTAGAAACAGTCACTATTACCTATACAAAAAATGTACAAAGATTAAATACAATTAATATAATGATAAGTATTGAAGGTTGAAAACAATTAATTTTACATATCAAACAAAAGTGTACCGGATCCTGATATGCTTCTCCAGTGCAAGGAGGAGGGTTCACCATTGACGAAATAGGTATGGATATTTCCTATATGAAAAAAATATAAGATTATAATATATCACAAGTTCACATGTATGCATGCATATAATCATGAAATCAAGAAAATAAAGTAGACATACATACCTCCGCCCTCTCTTGATTTGTGGGCGAATCAGGTGCATTCAACATATCCACAAAGCTCAATGGCTGCTGTACATGTAAAATAGACAAAAAACACTAATCAATCTACAAACCCCAACTAATACTTGATTTCATCATTTAAAAATAATTGTACAACTAAAAATGTGTTCAATTACCTTCTTCACACGTTTTGGCATGTTCGAGATATTCTTTTTCTTCGAACGAGCCCTAGACGCAGAGGGGGTGCCCTAAAAATAGAAAATTAACATGAGATATTAGTACAGATAATAAATTAAACATAATTTTAAAAATCTAAAATGAAATGACTTGCATATTCCATCAAAACAATACATAAAAAGAGTTGTACAAAATATGATACCATATAGCCTTGTAGGCCAAAATCGATCACCGACAACGTGATGTCATCAATCTGGGACATTTCGTCCCTTGTCAACACCTACAAGGCAAAAATTGGACCAAGCATTAAAGATAGTTAGTATATCTTGTATTTTTTTGAATTCAAAGTGTACTATTCTATTTTAACATGTTACAAAATTTATACCTCAGGCGTTGAAGTTGCAGCTATGGTAATTGGGGGAGGTGTATGGGATACCGCTGTTGCATCTTGAAATGCATATTATTTGTCTCAATTTAAATCGATGTATAAATGAAAATTCATTTATGTAATTACAAAATTAAAGTGACTGATAAATAAAATGTTATGAATTCAAATCAACACACCTGTGTTTGTGGCTCATGAGCAAACACCATGTCCATCAACTCATTTGTTAGCGCGACATCCTCAACCATGTGAGCCTGACATCTACAACCACAATCGTGCATAGATGATATGAGTATCCTTCTGCACTGGCTGCATCATCTATCCCTGAGCATATCCCCGAGCAACTGACACACATATACTCGATGGGCTCTCTATCGCCCTCTAACGGCTCATCACCCAATACAATAGGGTGTGCTATTGATGTCCCATGCTGGATGATGGCACCAGTCAATGTTGTGGCCGCCTGAAGAGTCTGTAGCTCCATTGGCTCTTTCAGCTCTAATGGGACAGCCTAATGCACCTTGGGTTTGGGTGCTAGGGGGCGGCACCTCTCCGTGGCTAATCACCTATGGGCTCCAGCTCTATCTTGGGCAGAGCCACCACCTCTACCATGAAACTCTCTCATGTCAAAATAATTTGGGTGCACATTGAGCAAAAACTCACAATATATTTTTCTCAAAAAATATAATGGCACCTCATAATTATTACAAGGTGGATCGTCAAAGACCATCCACCACCTCTGCCAAAAAAGATTCTTCATCTGCATATTGCTACACCAATGTATGGGAAACCTCTTTGCATTAGGAGGTAATGACTGACCAGTTTTGGGGTCAACAAAAAGGGCACATATTTGTTGTTTAGAATTTTTTTTGTTTTTAACTCCATAGTATGATAGCCCATTGGCATAGAATTGACAACACCTATCCCTAAAGCTTCCCCATTTGGTAATTTCTGTGGAAACAACTATGGCACCACTAGCTAATGTTTCTAGGCTAGAGGCGAGGGATTGATGATGGTCAAGCTCAGAAGTTTTCACTTTTACAATCAGTCTATTGATTTTGGATGTATTTTGCCCTAACTGACTAATTAATTCTTCTTGTGTTTCGGCTATGTAGTCAAAAGGAGGAATTGGGGGTTGTTCTTGTGTGTTTTCAGGAGGTGTATTTGGTTGTTCTTGTGGGTTTTCAGGAGGTGCATTTGGTTGTTCTTGTTCTGGATTAGAAGAATATGGTTTTTGAAACAAAAAATGAAAAAACCTAATCAAAATTAATGAAATTAAATTCAAAATGTAAAACAAATTGCATAAACTAGAAAGAAAGAAAAATAAACAAAAACTAACCTTGATCCATAGCCTGGAGGACAAATTTAGCACCCCATTCACGGTTTAGGTTAGAAAATGGGAAAAAAACAAACTAAAAAATGCGCTTTTTGGGTAAATGAGGACCCAATTTTTTTAAAAAACTTTTTTTATCAGGCACCACGTATGCGGTTTTATAAGGATTATTAGCGTATACGTGCTCATTTTCCTATAAGTAGCATGTACATGCTAATTTTCCTAGCCGTAGTGCGTACACACTCAGTTTCCTAAATTGAGCACGTACGCACTATCTTTTCTAGGCTCGAGAAAAACAAACCCAAGTGCATACACGGGAATTTGAAATTTTAAAACCCCGTACGTGCTGCCTATTTTTCCAAGTTTTTTTTGGGTGGTGTCCACTTTTCTGACCACCATCTTTGTGTACATGCCCTATTTATTTATTTATTTAAGTATGTATGTATGTATGTATGTATGTATGTATGAATGTATGAACATACATACATACATACATACGTACGTACGTACATACAGTACATTATACATTTCAGCAATGACTATGTATATTTGACAAAACAGAAATGAATAAAACATTTCAAGACATAAATGCCTACACATATTTATTCATTGTTTGATCATATACAATTAGTATGTATGTATGTATGTATGTATGTAGGTATTACATACATAGAGTTCTCATAATGTATGTATGTACATAAATACACACATACATATATATTACAATATATATGTATGTATCATACATACATATATATTACAATATATATGTATGTATCATACATACATATACATTTCAACAATGAGTATGTATATTTCAAAAATTAGAAATGAATAAAACATTTAAACACATTCATTTCAACAATGAGTATGCATAGAAGAGAAGTAAACATAGAAATATAAATAAAATCAAACAATGTCTACTAGGTCATTACCAAAGTAAAGTCATAAAGACTTTACCTCTGGTGAAGGCCTTTTGTATTCTACAATTCCGCCCCAATACTCTAGACATGACTACAAAATTAGTCACATACACTTAACACAAAATCATGCATACATCTTTAAAAAAAATACATAACTTAAAAACAAATGTTGCAACAATAGGAAAAATCTCCATAAAATATAATGTGCTAATAAACACAATTACTTTGATATCTCGATCAACCACATACTTAGTTCATCTCTCGACACTACCACATGCCTACAAAACTTTGTAATAATTGGGGGTAGTAACGTTATCACTTCAAATCATCCTAAAATATTGCATGCACAAGGAGAAGAATTGAATGTTGCAGAGGATATTCAGTGAAAATAGGAAAAATTCATAATGAAAATGACCCTTTAAAATCTCCTATTGATTTTCAAATTTAAATATATGTGGGAAACAATCACTCACTTTATTTGCAAGGTATGTCTAATTTCTATGATTTTTTCATGAACATAGTTTTATATATTATTTTATACTATTATTATTTGTTTATTGAGAAGCCTTACACCAGTTGTAACAAATGCCCACAAGGTTCACAATGTGTTCATTTCAAATTGTTGCACATATATATGTATATCTATATACATATTTATGTATATGTATACATATACATATATGTATACATGTACATGTATATACACATATAGAGATACATTTATACATATACATAATAAACCATTGATACATATACTCAATTGGTTTATTATAAACCACTGATACATAATATGATTAAAAAACAACTATTGTTTTTACATTTGGACCACAATAATATGTAAAGAATGGTGAAAATAGTATGGATAATATTCAGAGAATGCTGGAAATAGTCCAATTTGTATGACAACATGATAAAAAAATATCGAAATAGTTATATACATTTAAGGAATGCTGAAAATAGTATAAATTTTATGATTGGACGATTGAAAACAATGTACCAACTTGAAACCTTTGATGCCATACAGATAATTAAATGACTATGTATATTGAAACCCTATGCACATATATGTATGGACACACACACACACACACACACACACATATCTATATATATACATATACAAATATGTACATATATGCATATACCATGTGTGTGTGTGTGTGTGTGTGTGTGTGTGTGTGTGTGTATGTTATATACATATACATATATGTACATGTATGCATATACCATGTACATGTATACATATACTTATAGGTATATTATATCACTGAAACATAAAATTTTTAAAAATATCAACTTGCAAAATGAAAATAACACCTAAATATAAATGTCTATGTGCATGGGCCCATTAGACATGTTACCATTGATGTTAGGAGTGTAAGGCAACTCGATATATCAATTCCCCTTTAATTCTTGCCCTCAACCATGTACAAGTGTAGGTTGTCATGCATAAGCAGTTGTCATTGAGCCTTAAAACTAAAATCATTAAACATACCAACATGTAGGAAGAATAGAGTGGTAGATGCTACTTGGAGGCATATAGTAAAATCCAACCCATGAGGGCATACAATATTTATTTCACATAGTTATACATGTGTATACAACTGTATATAGGTGTATACATGTGTTTACAGATGTATACATGTGTATACAGATGCATACAAATGTATTCATATATATACATTTGTATACATGTGTATACTGATATGTATTATGAAATCAAAAGAATATATAAATGAAGAATATGAAAAGCAAACCCAGGAGGGCATACAATATTTATTTGATAGAGCTATACATGTGTATACAAAAGTATACATGTGTATACAAGTGTATACAGAGGTATATTGGTGTATACAAAGGTATACAAGTCTATCCAGAGGTATATAGATTTATACATGTGTATACAACTATATATGCCTGTATATACATGTCTATACAGATGTATACAAAGGTATACATGTATATACAATTGTATACATGTGTATACAAATATGTAAATTATGAAATCAAAAGATTATGGAAATGAAGAATATGGAAAGTGAACCTAGGAGGGCATACAATAATTTTTTGACAATAAAATCGAACCCATCAAGGAATACACTAATTATTTCACAATAAAATTGAACCCATGAGGGAATACAATAATTATTGCGTAGTAAAATCAAACCCATGAGGGCATACAATAACTATTTCATAGTAAAATTGAACCCATGAGGGATACAATAATTATTTCATAGTAAAATCAAACCCACGAGGGCATACAATAATTATTTCACGATAAAATTGAACCCATGAGGGCATACACATTATTTCACAGTAAAATCGAACCTATGAGGGTATGCACTAATTTTTTCACAATAAAATCAAACACATGAGGGCATACAATAATTTTTTCATATTAAAATCGAACCCATGAGGGCATACACTCATTATTTCACAGTAAAATCGAACCCATGAGGGCATGCACTAATTATTTCACAATAAAATCAAACGCATGAGGGCATACAATAATTTTTTCATATTAAAATCAAACTCATGAGAGCATATAGTAATTATTTCACTATAAAATCAAACTCGTGAGGGTATACACTAATTCTTTGACAGTAAAATTGAACGCACGAGGGCATACAATAATTTTTTCACATTAAAATCAAACCCATGAGGGCATATAATAATTATTTCACACCTAAATCAAACCAATGAGGGCATATAATATTTTTTTCACAGTAAAATTGAACACACGAGGGCATACAATTAGTCTCAAACTGAAATCATTGAACATACGAACATGTCGGGTGAATAGAGTGGTAGATGCTACCTAGAAACATGCTTGCGGATGTAGAAGGGAAATTGCAATGTTGATGTTATGATTTTAGGGTTAAATGACTACCACTTATGCATGACATTGTACGTGTCTACATGGGCAAGGGTAGTAATTAAATGGCACTTGATATATTAAGTCACCCCACACTCTTGACTTTAATGTTAACATGTCTAGCAGGCCCATGCACACAGACACTTATAATTAGGTGTTATTTCATTTTGTAATTGGATATTTTTTTATTTTTATGGGGTGTTTAGTGAATGACTATTGGGGTCATAAGGGTCATGTTTAGGTTGACACTTTCAAATGATCATTTTTTAACCCTTTGATGCATAATCGAATCCACAGAATGTGTCATCCATGCCCAGAAGACAAATCAATAGCTTTAAGCAGTTAAATTACTTATAGAGAGAACCAAAACAAATCGTCAAAATTGGATGAACCATTTAAAAGCTTAAGATGCATGAAATTATCTATAAAGACAGATATTTCAAATAGTTTGGAAGGCAAAAAGAAGTGGAAAGTTATTGGACATCGCAGGAGCGTGGAAAAGACTTCATAATTTAAGTCTACATGACACCATCTTGAAAAAGTATCTTTTGTAACTCACGACTGACTAGAAAAGTATTTAGCTTATTCCACACGTTAGGATTCATGGTCATCAACACAAAAATAATTCAAAAGAATCTTTAAAAAAGATAGGGACATGACGATTTCGTAGAAGCATGGAAAAAGAGAGCAGAGAAATCTTTATGTCCCATTAATTTCTAGCATGTAACACTGACAAGGATTTGGAAACCAATTCAATGAATTCGGAACTTTAATCCCAACCTTGTCCAACATGAATGGAAAATAAGAGGAAAAGAATAAGGTGCGTACCATCCACTCTTGCTAGTACAAAAGTATAAGTATCGTATCATCCACTCTTTCGCAGTGAAAATAATTCGTGGACAAGAATAAGGTGCGTACCATCCACTCTTTCGCATGGAAAAAGAGAGCAAATAAATCTTTATTCAATGAATTCACAACAACACCGCATATGTAATCCCAACTTTGTCCAACACGTATAGAAAATAATAAGGCGCATACCATCCATTCTTATAACAAAGAAATAATTATCCAACACGTATAGATTATTGCATACGCAGTGAAAATAATTCAAACAATACAAAGACATTTTCTATTCATTATGAATTGTATCACAGGAGCGTGGAAAAGGTTTGATAATTTCACTCTTTTCTAAGACAAGAAAATGACTATTCCGTAAGAAGAGGGCAACTTCTATATTCATTTTTCATGATTTATTCCACATGCATACAAACTAGCTTACATATATTTGATTTTAATCAAATATATATATATATATATATATATATATATATATATATATATATATATATATAAAATACGTCGAGAGATATCCTTCTAGAGGTGTCTATTAGAGTTTGGGATATATGATAAAAATAAGCGCCTCGAGAAGGATATCTCTCGGCGTATTATATATATCAAATATATGTAAGCTAGTAGCAGTCGCGACGCAACATGGGAAACAATTAAAAATTCAAAATAGAACTATATAATATTATATTATTAATGTTTGTTGCAATAATATGTAATATTATTATTGCAATTATTATTATTATTTTCTATTTTTTTGTGGAATAATATTATAATATACTATTATTTTTAATTTATATTGTTTTGATTATTATGATATTATTTTTATAATTTATTGAAAATAATATTCATAATATAAATTTGAAATATTTTAAATGTATTATATTATTATTTTAATTATTGTTAGTTATAATATTATTTTTATAGTTTTATTAGTAAAGTATAATACTATTATATCCTTATTTTGAAACTGTAATATTATTTTATAGTTATTAAGTGTATAATATCAAGGTTAGGGTTTAAATCTTGGTTAGAGGTAGGGTTAGGATTATGGTTATAGATAAGATTATGATCATGATAGAATAACAATTATGATAAGATATAGGTGAAAATTATGGTTAGGGTTAGGGCTAATATCATAGTTAGGTTTATGCTTAGGATTAGGATTAGGATTGGGGTTAATCTTAATGATTGTAATTAGGGTTAAGGTTAAAGACTATAATCATTAATTATAAATAAAATTAGGGTTAGGGTTATAATTATAATTAGGATTAGGGTTAGGGTTAGGGTTAAGATTGCAATCAAAGATAGTACGTGATGATAGCTATAAGAGTTAGGGTTTGGGTTAGAATTAGGGTTGGGGCTAGAATAGGATAGGGTTAGGGTTAGAATTATAATTAAGGTTAGGGTTAGGGTTATAATTATAATTAGTGTTATGGTTAAAGATTATAATTTCTAATTATAATAAAAATTAGGGTTAGGGTTAGTTTTAGGGTTAGAATTAGGGTTAGGGTTAGGGTTATAATTATAATTAGGTAGTATTATAATTATGATTATGGTTAGGGTTATAGTTAGGATTATAAGGTTATATACAATTAATAATTAGATATAAGGTTAGGTTAAAGATTATAATTAATAATTAGATATAAAGTTAGGTTTTGGGGATAAAGTCAAGCATAGGTTGGATTTACAATCAAGGTTAATTCAGGGTTATGGTTGAGGTTCAAAATAGGGTTTAAATAGTAACTACGGTTAAGGTTAATTTTAAGGTTAGGTTATTATAAGGGTTCAGTTATAGTTAGTATTACAATCCAATTGCAGTTTAATTAGTGTTAGAGTTTAAGTATGGTTAGAATTAGGGTTGTTATTCAACTACATTATTGTTAGGGTTAAATTAGTAGTATATTTCAATTAGGATTAGGGTTTGGAATATATTAGGGTTATGATTAGAGTTCAATTAGGGTTAGGGTTAAGTTTAGGCCTAGGATTCGATTATGGTTAGTATAAGGGTTAAGATTAGAATTATTATTAGGGCTAATGATATAATTACGTCAAGCATTAGGGTTACAGTTAGTGTTGGGCTTAGGATTGGGGTTAATCTTACTAATTATAATTAATAATTGTAAATAAAATTAGGGTAAAGGTTAGGGTTAGAATTATCACTAGGATTAGGGTTAGGATTAAGGTTAAGATTGCAATCAAAGATAGTACATGATGATAGCTATAAGAGTTAGGGTTTGGGGATAGAAAAGGGTTAGGGTCAAGGTTAGAATTATAATTAGGGTTAGGGTCAAATTTTGGGTTAGATATATAGTTAGGTTTAGGGTTAAAGATTATAATTATTAATTATGAATAATATTGAGGTTTTGATTATGATAATGATTAATATTAAGGTTTTGATTATGGAAATTTCTATAATGTGAGTGCATAAAAATCAAACATTATACTTATTTGATTTATATTAGCATTATTACAACAACAACTTTCAAGTCATTTGAATTTTGATTTTAGAATTAGTTAAAATGTGTAAAAATTGTAAAGATTTACAAAATATTAAATAATTAATATTAAAAATGAAATTCTTATCTATTGTGACAATTATTATTATTATATACATGAGCCTTATCAATACAACAATTTTTGAATCATTTGAAAAAATAAATTTATTGGTGGAGAAAATGTATAAAATAAACTATCGAACACTTAATAGTCATAGTAAAGTATGTAATAGTAATTGAGGAAAATTTGAAAATAATTTATTAAAACATTTCATAGAAATCAAAGCAAATTTGAACATAATTCATTAAGAAACAGAGTTTACAATCCAAAATTTTAATTTTTATTACTCAATCTAAAATTGACTACAATCATAATAGTTACAAAATTTAGTAGGCTCAATAATTGTCCATTGGTTTTTACACATTCCCTAATAGCACATAGTGCCCAGTTGGGCCATTATCTAACAACTACATAAAACTTTAATTTATTTAAGAAGTATTAAAGCTTGACCAAGAAGTAACTAAATGAATAACACTTCATTGTAATGATGTAAATACATAACAAATTCTTCAACGATGAGGATGGTATTCCGACCCTTGTTCTCAGAATGATCGCGATATACTTCTTTTAAAGAATCTAGAAATTTTTATGCTATTGCGGAAACTTCCTTAACTTTTGTTGCAACATCTTCCATTTTCAATATTTCCAATTCTTCAACATCATCTATCAATAAGACCATGTTTTCATATTCTTTGACAATTTTGTTGCAATAATCCAAAATTGTTCTCGCACATTTGTCCATATGGCTCTCAATGAATTCATTTGAATTCACAGATACATCTAGGCTTGCAACAACAATTTCTGATGCATTTTCAAAAACATCCATGTTTTGATTATTTGCTGAATATAAATAACATAAAATGGAAGTTTGTATTTTAGAATTATGGGAATGAAAATATCCATAAATAGTTACAACATAATATTAAAAAATATTAACATTTAGTAATAAAAAATATGCATAAAATAAACCATCGAACAGTTAATAGTCATAGTAAAGTATGTAATAGTAATTGAGGAAAATTTGAACATAATTTATTAAAATATTTCATAGGTTCTAAAGAAAATTCTAACATAATTCATTAAAAAATAGAGTTTACAATCCAAAATTTTAATTTTTATTACTCAATCCAAAATTGACTACAATCATAATAGTTACAAAATTTTGTAGACTCGCATTTAGGAGTCGATATCACTTTGTCTGATGGATTCCTCTCAATAATGGAGAGAATTTAAATTGTGTTTGATAGGATCAATAGTGGTTTGACCCTTGTCAGGTGGTTTTTGAAGGTCAACTTTATTTTTGTTTCCAAGTTGCTACGTTAAGTTTCTACTTAATTTTTTTAGTGGCGAGACTAAGGTTGAGTGTCGAACTTGGCAGCTCTAATAGCATATGTAACATCCCAAAACATTTAGTGGAAATTAAAAGAACAACTGATATGTATATTTAAGAAAATATTTTTTAACTAATATTCATTTTTTTGTTGAATAAATAACAATCAAGCAATGCAATAGTTTTCTAAAATCTTTAATAGGCATTGAATAAAAGTTGAACACGATGTATTACATAAACAAATAATACATGAACTCAATTTTCATTAAATAAAAATCAAATAGAACATTTTGCATCAACCTCTAATGATTTATTCGATAATCATTAAAGAAAATTTTAATTAAAACACATTACATCAAATTTTCTTCTAAAAATTCCAATTTGCTTTCTTCATCCATTGGCTTCCTATTTTCTTAAGGACTCTTTACATAAAGATTTTTTGAAGGTCCCACTGTAGTTGTGTCCATTGTCCTCCGATCCACTCTTGAGCGAGGCGTAGGTTAGTCTTAGGATAAGCTTTCATAGTACAAGTATCATGAAAGTATATTTGAAAGAGCTCCATCCCATCAAAAGGTGATATGAATTTGTTCATAACAACACCCCTCCACCAACAATCAGTGTCAAGCGCTTCTACTGCGAAGCTAGATGAGAGGTCAATGGGCATCTTCTTGCATGGTGGAATGGGTCTCGTATTTCTCAAATATACCTCCTCCAGCAATGCCTCCCTATTTGAACCCTCAGTAATGAATTTTTCATATTGAAAAAAGAATGTATTCTTTTTACAAATTAATGTATCATCCAGTTACAAGGGGTAAATTAGAAAAGTCTCTTTAGTATAATTTGAATTTATCTAGTGATGGAAAACTTTTACTATTGAAAGAGAGGTCACAAGGTCAAATCTCACCCGGAGGTTAGGTATGTACGTCTCTTTTATAGTGCAGTTAGTTAAGTACCTCTTGACAATTACCAAATTATATGCCCATATATAGATTGTTGGAATCTAACCAATCGTCATTTGTAGACTATATTGATAGATTGTTAATATATAGTGTAATGGATAAATTTATCTATATATTTTTATTTTTCAATTACAATATTACTAGCACTTACATTAGAAAAGAGGTGAAAGGCTTACATTGATAGATTATATGAATTAATATGATATAGAACATAATATTATATATGGTTTGGAGAGCTACTTTTGAAAGAATCGACTTGTTATGGAATTTTTTAAATCTAAAAAAGTGAAGTCAGTTATAATATGTTTTCTAATATTGTATATTAGAAAACAACATTCCATGATTAATAAGAGAATGCTTCTTTAAATATTTTACTTTAAGAATGATATGTAAGTTAGCACTTTAAACTTTTTTCTTATAACATAAAATTTAAGTATAATGTACAAGTCTTTATTAGCATATTTTCTTAGGGGATTCTAATGGTTTGTTTCAAATGGTTGTATCATGGGCATGACAAATTGTTGATGTTGAATACAGAGAGTTCATGTAGAGTCAAATTTGTGATTTTGCCTGTTGAAATCTCACTCATGGGTTTTCTTAACTTTAACCCTTTCTTAGGTTTTCAAATGTTGACTATTCCATCTATGGTTAATCTATTGGTTTTTGTTGGTTGAAGGCACTATTAACTAGTAATTGCACCAGAATGAGGTGCAAAGATTACACAAATAGATTATATAAGTTAATATGATAGAGTGCAATTTTATATATACATAGAATATACATTTAAATTAATTAAAATTCACATTTCCATTTTAATTTAATTTAGTTTCATTTATCATTTTTGTCATAACTTATTTTATACCAAGAATATTTTATTTTGAAATCTTTCCACCTACAAACCAATCAAATCCCTATATATATTTGAAAGCAATGGTCATTACGAGGTTGAGCATTTAATTTCTAGGTATGGAAGATTCTTAGCCTACATTAGTAACTTTTACCATCACTATGGTAAATAGTATAAAAAATCATTAATTTAGCAAAGTAAATTTGAACATTGGGTGAATTGTTTTTAAATTCTAACATAAATGCTATCTTCCACTTTAATGAGGATTATTATGACTCACACAATTATTTAATAAATATTTATATTTTATTTTAAATTGTATAATTTTTTTTAATATAAATATATTAATTGATTAAAATATACATATTTATTTATTATGCATTTTTCTCCTCTTTTTTATTCTATACAAATATTTTTAAAAATATCATTTAAGATAATTTACTTGTATGCTAAACAAACTATAACAAACTTGCTTCTTGAAACCAAACAACCTAATTTTAATGGCAAAATTGCCTCGTGGAATGATAGCACCATCATGTGCGTCAAGGGCCATAGTAGGATTTTCACCTATGTGAATTGATCTTGAGACCTCTTTATGGGTACGACAACATGAAAACTCACATCTACACAATTCCTTGAGGGCATTTTCAATTCAAATGAGTTCCCACAGCCCAAAATTAAAACAAAACAACTTTAGTAAAAAAAAATTAGCAAGTAAATACTCAATCAATAATGTTTTTATATAAATAATTAAATTTAGTAAATTACAATATTCTCTTATCTTACTATCATTCTAATGATGGATCATGGAGTTTGATCTGAAATGCTAGTAATATTAAAAATTCACATGGTCAAATCCAGAAATTACTTAGCAACATTGATATAGACTATGCAAATCTCATTCTTCTAATTACAATATTCATTAAAATAAAGTTAACTTTTATATTAAAGTAAAATACGATTCATTTTTCTCACAGTAACTTTTAAAAGTTTTATAATTTATTGGTCTCTTATCATCATTTTCTATATTTATTAGAAAATTTTGATGTGCAATTTTAATGAAAGATATGATAAATTCATTAAATTATTCTTTTTTAATAATAAGATGTTGACAAAGAATAAAATTTTGTACTTCCTTTTTTTAAATTACTTCAAAATTGTAGTGTTTAGAATATATATTTTGAAAAAATATTAATTTTTTAACTTCATAAATTTATTTTAGATCGATAAAAACAAAAAATAAATTGTTAAAAAATGAATCTATTTTTGAAGGTAACTTTAAATTAAAAAATAATAATTAAAAATAATTTCACAAGACAATTATAATAAAAAATCACAAATTTGGAAACATATTTCTTCATCACTCTAATATATATTTTGCTGGCTTGATGATGATTTGTAATATATTCATCATATGTTGTCATTGATGAAACACATACACACACATATGTTCATATTGTCTACCGGTGTAACTTTAAGTTGTTTACACTACAATCAGTATACTAAAGGTTTATCTCTAACCAGTACTTTGTGACAACCAGTATGTGCATTAGAGACAACCAGTGAATATTCATTATATGGCATCAAGATAAAGATCAAGCGGAGATCATGTCAGAAGATTCAAGGATA
>NW_026730346.1:0-16000 GCF_030272615.1 Cryptomeria japonica
TTCTCTCCCCCTCGCTGAGCCTCTTCTATCTCCCCTCTCATCTTTCCCTCCCTCCATCCCTACCCCTTCTCTCCCTCCCATATTTATGCATCTCCACCTCTTTCTCTCTCCCTCTCTATACTATGTCTCTCCATCTCTATCTATATATCTCTACTTTCTATTTCTATGTCTCTCTATCTATCTCTCTGTCTCTATTTCCCTCTCCCCCCCTCTCTCTATATCTTATTGTATTTCCTCATATCTTTTACTCTCTATCACTCTATCTCATCATCTAGATATCTATATCTATATCCATCTCTCCCTCTTCCTCTCCCTCTATATCTCTTTATCTCTCTATCTCTCCCTATCTATCTCCTTACATCAATCTACCTTACCTCTCCCTCTATCTCTCTCTCCACCCCTCTATTTCTAGATATGTCTTCCTCTTCCTAGACCTCTATACCTACATGTTTTTGCCTCTCTATCTCTATCTCTCCATATCACTCTACCCATATATTATTCCTCTCTCTATTCCTCTCCTTATATAACTTCCTATCATGATCTATCTCTTTCCATCTCTCCCTCTCTCTCCCTCTCATCATACTTATCTCTTCTAGATCTATGTCTCTTTGTCTTATCTCTTTCTTTATCTCTCCCTCTCATTTTCTCTATATCCCTCTTTACACCTCTATCTCTCCCTCATTCCTCCTCTCTCCTTGTTGCAAGCATAACATGACCTTGTTGGTAATTGAACCTGATTATGTTCCTAATTCAAACATTATTTCAATCATGTTTAGATCCTTGTAAGTGGATGCATAATTGATTTGTAGCTAACACTTCTCCATTCATACCTATGCTGGACAAACAACATTACTTGCTAAATGGTCAACCAAATGACCTTATCTACTACACAAATGTAGGCAAAAAAAAATCAAAATTTACTCCAATTGTCCTTTTATGCCTATTCGGCATACCCATTGCACACCAAGATACAATTGCTAGTTATGCCTTCGGCGTACCCTTTATGAAGTATTCCAATTCACTTTACAAATCAATGGTTCTAATTGTCAGAGAGACCTTGCAAGACGATTAAAACGCTAGTGATCGTTAGATTTCCCGTGAAGTTTTCACCGATATTATGTTTCCCGTCGTCACTTTTTTACATGCACAAGCTCTTTTTACGGTTCTTTTCCCTTTTTCGGGTCCCCGCCATTAATAAAACTTCGGAATACACATCAGTACTATTGGGAGCTATATTTCATTAATGAATCTGTACCCTTCGATAGCTCAAATTTGATTGGATAGGATATAAAGGTACGAAGGCTAGAAGTATGAACGCACCTAAGCCAACTTTTTTATAACAAATGCATTACTAGGAAATTGAGCTATACATTTTTTTGATAATTATTTATTCATACCTTTCATTAAAAGTAAGCATTTATTTATAACAACTGAGCGATAACAAAATCGGTCTTTTCAAGTTGTTCTCACCACGTAAGATTTGGTATTGGATATTTAATTTTAATTATATGGGGACGTCTTTATGAAAGTGTTTTTTAAGATTGTAGTAGGAGTATTGTTTTTTTTGTGTATTTATAGATTCATGTGTATTTATATTCGATAGTAATACTAGATAATAAATATGGAGTTTAGTAAAAAAAACTAAAAAAATTAATAGGTAGAATTTGATCAGATCTTGTATTCATAAAATTAATAGGTAGAATTTGATTAGATCTTGTATTCTTGAATCACAAGTTATAGGAGAAATATTTATCTGGCTAGCATGTCTTTTTAAAATGATAGAAAATAGATTTTTTTTACTAATTATATTTTAATAAAGTTGTCTATATCTTTTTCACTTGTTATTGTAGTTTGACTAGTTTGCAATTTTTTTATTTACATAGTTGGAAATAATAGTGGCAATGACAATTATTAAAAATTTTAAGCTTTATAATATGTTTAATTTGTGACTTTCAAATTTGTATAAATTTATCATATAAACTAAAGAAGAAGATTAATTTCAATTTATAAAGATGATGGCAAATGAATATAGGATTTGGATCGAAGTATTTTTATATATGTTATGATTAAGTCCATATTGTGACCAAGGCATAATATAAAAAATGTGATATATATGTATATTAGAAATGTATGAAATCTCTATCTCTTTATATCTCCCTCTCTCTATAGCATTCCCCTTCTCCTCTCTATAAATCAGTCTCTTCTCTTATTCACTCCATCTCTCCTATATTTCTCTCCCTATCTCCCTCTCACTCCTCTCTTTATCTGTTCCTATCCATATATTTCTCTACCTCTATTACACTCTCTCCCTCCCTACACACCTCCCTCCATACACATCTCTCTCTCTCTCTCTCTCTCTCTCTCTCTCTCTCTCTCTCTCTCTCTCTCTCTCTCTCTCTCTCTCTCTCTCTCTCTCTCTCTCCCCCTCCTTCCTATACCTCTATATCTAAATCTCTTTGCCTCTCTACCTCTATCTCTATATTTTCTTCTATCTCTACCTTTTATCTCTATCATATTATCTCTACATCTTTCTCTATCCCTATATCAATCTCTTTAGATCTACCTCTATGAATGTATAAGTTCCTATATCTATCTATATCTTTTTATGGATACCCTCTCTCATTATATCCCTCTCTCTCCCTCTTTATATATTTATCTATTATATCTCTATCTATCCCTATCTCCTCTATTCTTGTTTATTTATCCCTTTTTGCCTCCATCCCCTCCCCATCTCTCCTCTCACTCAAACCCCTTTCTAAATAGACCAAAAATATCCTTAATTGACCTTCCACACTTTTTCAGTGTACCCAGTGCACATCAAAATGCGATTGCTAGTAGATAATATTTCAAACATATTATGACTGACTTCATTTTTCTAGATTTAAAAAAATTTAGAACGAGTAGATTTTTCTAGTCTTACAGAGTGGATATAAAAGTTGTTGTTTTGTTACGGAACAATCGTTTTCATGAGTTAGAAAAGGCTGAAATTATCAAACCTTTTCCACACTCCCTCACACATTTACACAGTTCGAAATGAAATAGAAAATGTCTTGTCTTCTTTGAATTATTTTCTATGCATATGCAATAAGCTAGCAGTGTTGTTGCAAATTCATTGAATTGGTTTTGAAATCCTTCTCACTATCACATGACATAAATTAATTGGACATAAAGATTTCTCTACCCACTTTTTCCATGCTTCTGCGATACCCTCATGTCCCTATCTTCTTTAAAGATTCATTGAATTATTTTTACAAATCCTAATGTGTGGAATAACCTAATTACTTTTCTAGTCAACCATGCATTTATACAAAAGATTCTTATACAAAATCATGCTGTGTAGACTTAAATTATGAAGCCTTCTCTGTGCTCCTTTGATGCCCAAGAACTTTCCTTTTCTAGTCAGCCATGCATTTATACAAAAGATTCTTATACAAAATCATGCCGTGTAGAATTAAATTATGAAGCCTTCTTCACACTCTTGCGATGCCCAAGAACTTTCCTTTTCTAGTTAGCCATGCATTTATACAAAAGATTCTTATACAAAATCATGTCGTGTAGACTTAAATTATGAAGCCTTCTCTGCGCTCCTGCGATGCCCAAGAACTTTCCGCTCCCTTTGTATGGGAAGCGTATCAGTATTATAATTAATTTCGTTCATCTACATATTTTAAACAGTACATCAGATTTTTATCTTTTTTTGGTTGTTTCTGTATGTGACTTAACTGTTTATAGCTATTATTTTGGCTTCTATGTAGTAACAATGTACATTGTGGGATCCGTTATGCAAAAAAGTACACTTTTCAAAGTGTTGCCTAATGCATGCTTAAAGATGCCTCAATAACCATGCACTTAAAATTGCCAATAGTTAGGTACAAATGTCCTAGTGTGCTATGGCTACCAATGGAAGTGTACAAATGGGCCAATTATGGTCCAAAAAATCTAAAAAATGAGCGGCTATTGGTACAGCTAAAATTTATTAATGAACTTTTAGTTATTTATTTTTTGGTTTTTAAAAGTTAGTAATTGGAGAGTTGGGTGGACAAGGAGTGAACAGTTATTGGAACATGAATGATAACTAATGCTCTTCCACTATACATAAAGGGTAGTTTAAGATGTTTATTTTAAACAAAATTAATACTTTGTCTTAAACATTTACATTTATATTATTATTTTAATTATCTTAAATAAAAAAATAAAACTATTTTTAATTGTATTAAATTAATAATTAAGACAAAAGAAATATTCATTTTTCAATAGGCAAGAAGGGGCAGAGGAATGGCAGCAAGTGAATTTATAAGTATATAGTTTGACTGCATTTCAATCAATCTATAAATGTCATTCTCATACTTAATAATCCTTCTGGATAAGCTATATTGTCTCAGGGTTTTTCTCCATCAATTAAAAGAGAGGATGGGGGCGGGGTCAATAATCTGGAATGTGGAATGTATGATTGGAATGGATAAGAGTCAACTAAGAATCAATGAGAGAGGCCAGTTTGTGAAGGAAGGGATAGTCATGCTGCAGGTCTCGAGCATGCAATTAACCATCTAGTATGGTTTGTCTCTAAGCTCTATATTTTAACCTCTGTCTTGATATTTATTGGTGAAATTGTTGTAATTTAACCTATCAATTTTATTTGTTTCATTTTTCCTCTTACAAGAATTGTGATTCCCTATGCAATATTGGAGGTTTGAATATATTTGTTTCATAGTTTGGGCGCGAGTACTAATTTTACCCTAACTATGACTCTGCAGAAAAATGTTTGTAATTCTTACGATTTTTTTTTCTTTTAAGTTTTGATTGGTAAATTTCCCACTGCTTTATTTATGTTTTGGGAATTTCTACCAATGGCTAGCATATAGAATCATTTAAGCATTGCCCCATCGGACATTTTCCAGCATGGTCGTGCCTTTGGCTATACCTTGCAACCTTTGTTCACCACCAATAATTGAAGTTGGGTATTTTATAATATTATATGCTTTTTAAATTGATGCAAGAAGCCCTCTTGTCTACTACTGATGCAAAAGAAAAGAAAACACTCCCTCCTGCCTTCATTAGAAATATGGCCTTCAATGGCCTCTATCACACTTAGTGCTACTCTTGGGCCTGTGCTTGCTCAATTGAGGCCTCTTTGTAAGTTACACTTCACAACCCCTTTTTTATTCACATGGTTAGCCTTTTTGTATAAGAGTTGTAGCCCCTTGTATTTCCTTGCTCTACTTTTCGTGCTTTATATAGTTGTCAATGTCTAGTCATTACCTATGTTTGGTTTTCCCCAAAGGACCAATACTCTTCCCATTCCCCAATTCAATAGAATGTCTATGTCTTTTTTTCATTCTCCTTATTTGAGCCTTGATCATTTGAAGTCTATAAGTTGATTATGACATGCCTCTTCACCTTACGTCAATGCCTTCATTCATGGCTAGTAATTGACAAGAAAAGTTTGAATGGTGGTCTTTAGAGTTAAACATCGGTCATTACAAATTCATATCTATTTTTGAAGTTCCCAATTTAAGTGAAGTGTTGACAAAGGTTGCATATCCTATGATCATGACAAGTCATTTTAAATGGGTTCGATTGAACACCTTTAAATATTAATAAAAAAGTACCTTCAATCGAACTCCGTTGACATCAATCGTACAAGGGTGTTTGATCAAACCACCAAGGATAGTTCAATCAAACACACTTCACCAATTTTTTCCCCACTCGCATTTTTATTTCATGGATGAAAGTGTAACCCACAATTGTGAGATCACCCAACCCATCTCTTAATAATGGGTTTTTTCTGGGTATTCCTCCTATTATATTTGAACATTTTAGACTTCTTATTCCCCCTAACACATGATTCTCAATATCTATGATGAGATGCAACATGTAATCTCTAGTTTGTATTTTTGGATTCAAGGGACCTCTCTCTACTATTCTATCATCGACCATGCATAGAACCAAATCCATTTGGGTAAAAAGATTGACTACCTTCCTAACCTTGACTTTGAAAAATGCTTTGTCTGAATCAATCGAAGGGTCCTCTGTTAACTAAAATATTATTAGAGAATGTTGAAACTTGTAGACCTTGATTCAAGATGTCCTTGAATATCAAATCAAACTTGGTTTACATTTTTTCTCTGATAGATGTTTAGACGTATTATACCCTCTTCGCATATAAAAAAATCTCCCACTCGAGCCTGTAGTGTCATAAATTGTATACCCTTGCTAGGGTGGTACAATTCCACACTTAATTTAGCACCCGCCTTAGTGTGTTTACATCTTGCATTGTAATTTCTCTTTAAACATTTAATTAATTGATTTAATTAAATCTAAAGTCATATTTCATCACTCCTCACATCATAAAAGTGGGCCCTTTACCCTAAGTGTGCCCCTTTTTATTTTATTTAGCTCTAATAAATCATTTAATCATAAACCCTAATTATGTCCTATTTCGACCTTTAAGGCTCGATTTCGTATATCAAAACATGTCGAAATCAGCTATAACTTTGGGATTCTCTCTAATATCATTGTCTCTAATGACCTTGGAAATTTGGTGAAAATTTGTTGGGACCATGTTGAAAGTGCACATGGTCCCTGACTTTTTTCCCAAAATTTTGAGAGCACAATTCTATGATATTATAATGCTTAACCCTAAAAAATTGGTGGAAAATTCAAATCCTAGGTCAGCCTAAATATGAAATTAAGATCTAGGGTTTCATACATAAGAGTTCTTTTTCTTCATTTGAAAGAATTTGAGGATCGAATTCAAGAAATTTTTGGCAAAGCGATTACAAGGAGCCTTCTATGTAGCAAAAGAGAAGCTTATGTGGAGTCTTCAACAATATTCAACAACATTAATCAAGAATTTATCAAGTATTCTCATTTTCATTTACATTTACATGCATTTAGGGTTTACTCTCAAGCATAGGGTAGCTCTAGTTTCTTATCTTTTTCATTTAGGATCTTGCATACACACAAGGTTCTATCACACACATTTTCAGTAGATTATCAAATATTTGTGGAGGTGGAAATCACCAACATAGGGGTTTTACTGAGACAAAATCCTATATAGCCACCCAAACCCTTTCTTTTCAGTTGGAGGTGCAGAAACAGGTACCCCAGAAGACATTTACCTCAAGAAAAGATGCAAGGACAAACCAGAAGTCTCACATTTGCCCTAATCAGTCTGGGATAGGGGCATGGGCCATGGTGCCCTGATCCTCCTCAAAATCAATGAATTTTGGAAGTGTGAAGTCTCAAGATCTCAAAATTGTAGTCTTTCGGTTACAGCCTCTTGTCTGCAGATATAGGATAGGGGCATGTCACCTTGGTCCTAGTCAGTTTGGCTCATTTTTTAGTATTGGGTACACATCTAAATTCCCCCCTTCTCTGCTTTTAGTATCTCAATTTTAGATTTGTAGGTTTGTGCAATTTTAGTTCATATATGCTTCATTATTCATCTCCTAGTGTAGTTGATAATCAAACCCTAATTTTTCTCATCATTTGCAACAACAGGAATAGAAAACCTAAGAGTTAATCCTAGGCTCTATTTTTCTCACAAGAAGTAGCCAAAGTGAGCTATCTCCCTAGGCTCTTTCATATTCCCAATGTGTTGGCAAAAGTAGGATTAGGTCCTGTAGGATTTGAGAAATACAAATCCATAGAACCCAAAGAAACCTGCATGCAAGAAACCTGTCACAGAGAAAGAGAGAGAACGAATACAAGGGTTTTGGCTCTGACAAAGTGAAAGATTTATTATCAGAGAAAAATGAATCAAGAGAATGAATAATACAAGAGATCAATCCTTATAAAGGAGATCAACACCAAAAGGAAAACCTAACCCTAAGGTGTGCATTTAATAATTAAATATTAATTATTAAATGACTAATATGCATAAAGTGAAATCTTAAGAGGAGAGTAAAGTTAATTAAATACTTTACTCTAACACCCCCCCTTAAGATGAGCTACAATGCAGCTACAAACAATGCAGAAGAAAGCAAAGGAACTACAATGCAAAAGAGGGTCCCAGCAACAAGGCCTGATTAGGTACCCGAATACAAGAAAATCTCTATAAAGCGGAGTAAAGGAGAAAACCCAGTGGGAAAAAACTCCTCTCCAAAAAGAGATAAAGAATCATGCTAAAAAGAAAACATGAAGGAAGGAAGGCCTCACTAAGACCCCCCAAGGACAACTTCCTTCACCCCAAGCATTGAGCGCAACTAAAGATAGCGTGGAGATGCCAAAGGTTTAGTGAAGATGTTAGCAACCTGCTCCTCTGTAGGAATGTACTCCAAGATGAGAGAACCATCTTGAATCAACTGCCTGATGAAATGCATGTGGATTTCAATGTGCTTTGTCCATTGATGCTCCACTGGGTTGCGAGAAATATGAATGGCACTCTGATTGTCAGACCAAAGAGTAGTGGGACAATCTGAAGGAAACCCAAACTCTGTCATCGACTGCCGAAGCCATAAAACCTCCTGACTGGCTAACACTGTTGCACGGTACTCAGCCTCTGTAGATGATAATGCAATAGCAGACTGCTTCTTGCAAGACCATGTAATAGGACCAGAACCAAGGCAAAAAATGAAGCCAGAAGTAGACTTCTGACCATTGACATCACCAGCCCAATCGGAGTTAGTGAAGCCAATGATGTGAGGGGATCCTGAAGTGTAGTGAATGCCATAATGTGTGGTGCCCCGAATGTACCTCAAAATACGTTTGGCTGCTTGCTAATGGCTCTCATGAGGATCATGGGAGAACTGAGAGACAAGGCCAACCGCAAAGGAAAGATCAGGACGAGAATGTGTCAGGTACAACAAACTACCAACCAACTACCTGTATAAAGTGGGGTCTACTGAAGGAGTAGAGCAAGTGGAAGACAAAACAACACCTGACTGAAATGGAGTGGGGGCAGACTTGCAATCAAGCATGCCAAATTGGTGAAGCATATCAAGAGCATACTTCTCCTAAAATATGGAAATCCCATCCGAAGACTAAATAACCTGTAGAACCAGAAAGAAGTGCAAGAGACCAAGATTTGTCATCTCAAACTGCTCCATCAAAGCTCTCTGAACACTCTGAATCATGGAGGATGAGCTACCTATAATGATGAGATCATCTACATATAGCACAAGAATCAAAAGATCACCCTCCTGATGCTGAATATACACTGTGTGATCGGAATGACAGCATGTGAAGTGAGAGGAAAGCAAAAAAGAGTCCATCTTCTCATACCAAGCCCGAGGGGCTTGTTTGAGACCATACAATGAACGTCGAAGTCTACAAACCAAAGAAGTGTCCTGCACAAAACCCTGAGGCTGCTCCATATAGATCTCCTCATGTAGGTCTCCATGCAAGAAGGCACTCTTCACATCCATCTGAAACACTGTCCATCCCTGTGAAGCTGCAAGTGAAAGTACCAGGCATATAGAATTCATCTTGGCGACAGGAGCAAAGGTCTCAGAGTAGTCAATACCCTCTACCTGAGAAAACCCCTTCGCAACAAGACGGGCCTTATACTTATCAATAGAACCATCTGCAACATACTTGGTATGATACACCCACTTGCACCGAACCAACTTTCTTCCCTTAGGAAGAGGACAAAGATCCCAAGTATGATTCTTCATCAAAGAAGAATACTCCTCATCCATGGCCCTATCCTACTCAAGGTGTCCTGTCGCCTCTGAAAACTTTTGAGGATCATCTGAAATGGCATGACTCAAAAGACTAGAACCAGATGTCTGAGCACGAGTGCGATGAGTATCGAAAGGATCACCTATCAAAGAACCAGCTGCCTCAACAGTATCACGGGCCCACCTCGGCAAAGACAGAGAAACTGGTGGTGGTGGTGATGGCGGATCATCATCTACATCATCCTCAAGAGATAAGTAATCCTCAAGAGATGAAGAGGAAGGAGTAGGCAATGAGGGAGAAGCTAGGGATGGAGAATCCATCTGAGGATAGCACTCATCAAACTGGACATCTCGCCGAAATAAGACTGTAAATCGGAAAATCGATCGAACCCTAGTTGCTCTCCCCTCTTCCAACTCCAAGGAGAGAGAAGGGAGGTCGCTAGGGTTGATGGTTTTCACTTGGGAGACTTTACATTCAAAAGAGGGGTTGAAACCCACAAGATCCAATCCCACACAATGCAAGATTGGATTCTAGATGTGTTTCAAGGGTTAAGACAGCAAGGCTACCCTCTTTTGTAAAGAATGTTGATAGAAGAATTAAGCTAGGAATGCATAGAAAGTGACAAAGATTTGCTTATAAACTGAGATAGGGATATAGGATGAAGCTGGGGACCTGGAATTAGCAGTCAAATGTCGATACGGTGCTGTCCTGCAAATTGGAGCAAAAGTTGACTGGACGATGGCGCCCGGCGTGCACACAGTCATCCAAAAAATCCGCGAAACGAAGGGGGATCTGTTCGTCTCTACACAAGGATTCCAGATCTTCAATTTCAGCTGCGTACCTGCAACCTACACACAGAAAAGTGAAGATGATTGGGGGGTTAGGGATTAGGGGTTTGCCTTTAGGTCAAACCCCGGTTTTGGAATTAACCAAGAAATGAGAAATGCTGTAAATGTAAATGTCTGTAATGTAAAACAAGTACTAATACCTTGTTATAAGGATGTTTGTATCCTTATGTGCAAAGGTATAGATGTTGTATGTTTGTTGTATTGTTGTATGTTGTAGTATGTAGTATGTGATCTCCTCTTCAATGGTTGAATCGTTGTCTTGAATGCAACACTTAGCCTTGAATGGAGACTTAGAAGGAATGCTTGAATGCTTGAATGCTTGAATGCTTGAGTATCGTTTCCATGTCTTGTACACATATGTCCTTCCTCTTTTCATCTACCCAAATGGGAAAGGAAAATGTAGTTTATATACTTGTCAATTAGGGCTGATAGACTGATTTTTCCCGACCTTAGGCCGACCAGGAAAGATAATTTTCCAAATTGCAAACAAAAAGACCCGAAGTCCCATAGGAGACCGGGCCCAAAATAGGGCCAGGGACCAGGGCGCTGGGCGCTCTGGTCCCACCTCCCGGGATAGCAGGGTGCAAAGGAGGTTCAGGCCAGGGTGCTAGAAAAATGCAGTTTTTGGTGTCGTAATCAGGTTTTGGCATCTCCATTCAGGTTCCATGTTGCGTCGCCATCGTGAAGACCGAAATGCAATCGAAATCGCAAGTGTCACAATTTTAGGACGCTACATTTAGCCCCCACTTTAGCGGGAGTATGTATGCTCATACTTCCGGTAAAGTACAAGGAAACAATCATTGAAAGACTTTCACCACGTCAAGGAGGCAAGACACACCAAGCCCCCAGTGGACTAAGGATCTTACGACTTCGATTGACAAAGTAAAAGGGAAGATCACGAGAGAACCATGACTGTCAGTAGTAAGGTTCCCTCACTATGAGTCATGCAAGAGAAATACCAAAAATTTTCAAGGCAAAGCTAAGTTCACCAAGAAATTTTCAAGTACCTTGAAGGGATAGACAGGGTGTATGCCCCCCTACGTTAAAGCGATCGCACACGCCTCAACGGGGGTGATTTATTTAACGTAGTGATACACATAAGAGATGAGAAAGGAAAGGAGCACGTTATCACAAAGATTTAGCCCCCAAGTGTGAGATAAACCCAAGGATAATAGACACAAAACACAAAGCACGAGGTGACTTCGCTTTCCTTGGGGTCAGTATGCTGTATGATAAGTCATGTATATATATCATATGTATGTATGCATAATTGTTCTTCATTCCCCAATCAAGGAAGGTCACCTAGAAGAAGGGAACACATGTGTCTTTTGAGTCAACATGAGAGAGACCAAAAGAGATCTCAATGCTTTGCATCATCCTCAAGTAGACAACACTAAGGACAACAAATAGAAGAATGAGAATAACACATAGAAGAAGTAACAAAAGAGAGGAGGAGAGAATCTGCTATGCTAATAAAACTGGTCTAGCACGTCATCTACCCCCCGATCTTGCTGATCAATGTTTCGGGAAGGCAGGGAACATGCTAGAGGAGGAACATCCAACACAGCAGATGGAGCTATCACAAGATCCAAACAAGGGCTATGTTCATGTTCCAAGCCATGTTGTTCTTGTCTAGGAGCTAGGATAAGTGCTTTAGAAAATTCGTTAGATAAATGGTTATCGATATCAACAAGTTCATATTCACTATCAGAAGCAAAAGGAGTAACATGTTCATCATGAATAACATTTTCATCTATGTCATCAAGACTTATAAAAATAGGATCTTTAACTCGCACAGGATCAAGACCATCATGCATCTTATGTGTAGGAGATTTTGGCTCAATTTCTAGCTGAGGAGAAAATGGAATAATGCTTGTTGAAGGTGTTTTTGGAGATTGCAAAGTTTGAGAAGTAGCTGCTTGAGCTCTAAGACGACGCTTTCGTCGGCGTTCCCGTGCAGAACGATTACGTCTAGTCTTAGTAGGAAGTGAAGAAGATTGAGGAGGAGGAATGTTCTCATCCTTATCACTTGGGTGTTTAGGTTGTGATCTCTTAGGCTGGATAATAGGAGAAGAGGAAGGTCTCTTCTCTCTATAAAAGGAAGGAGGAGGAACTGCTCCATATAAAGGAGGAATTTTTGGTTTAGGAAGAAGACCAAGTCCATCATGACGAGGAGGTATAGGTCTACTTTTAGAAGGTTTATTAGGCATAGACATAGTCACATCCATAGGGATGGGTTGGGAATCTTCTTGAGGAAAGACATTAGTTTTATCTTTCAAAGGAAGAACTTCCTTCTCAAGAACGATAGGAATGTCAAGTTTGGGTGTTCTAGATTCACTTAAAGATAAGATCATATCTGTTTTCCACTTTTGATAAGATTTGAAAAGATGATCACTTCGCGGAGGAAGGGATTGGAATTGTTTAGGCCAAAAATAATCAATAGGAACGCTAGAAGTTCTTTCAGCTGGTTTAAAGAGACTATGATTGACAGTAACAACTTCACCATTATGGGGAAATTTCAAACATTTATGAATAGGAGAAGCAATAGCTTTCATGGAAGATAGCCAAGGATAGCCAAGCTTCACACGAAATTGTTCGGATGAAGGAATAATAGCAAAGTTCACATCAAGGGATTTGTTATGGACCTCAATAGGTAATGTAATAGAACCAATTGCAGGAGAAGAAAATGCATCAAATAATTTCACAACCACATTTGTTTTGTCATAGATCACTTGATTCAATTGCAAAGTAAAAAGAAATTCTTTAGTAATAACATTAACCATGCACGAAGGATCAATAAGCACTCCACGGCAAGGTGTATTCTTGACTTTTGCAACTATGTATAAAGGACCATCAGGTGCCCTAATGGTTTCACTAGAATCAAATGTGATGGAAGGTTCTTTAGGATTTTCTTGCTGCTCTACAAAGTTAATCACATTCGGAGTCATAGACACAAGACCATCAGATGAGAGAGAGGAATCATTAGTCTCAATCGCATTAGAGGTATGAGAAGGTAATGGATCAGTAAAAATCTGAAGATTTTGGTTAGGAGGAGCTACAGATGTGTTGCCTTTATCATTCACTCCAGAAACAGAGATAGTATTATTATCAATCAAATCTTGAATTTTACCCTTTAAAGCAAAACATTTTTCAGTATCATGTCCAGGTTGACGATGAAATTGACAAAAAGATTTGTTATCAAAATAAGGTGAAGTAATCATTGCAGGATCAATTTGCCTTATAGGAGGAAGAGTAAGCACATTTTGTTCCAATAACTTATTCATAATACTATGCAATGATTCATTCAAAGGAGTATACTTTCTTTCTTTCTTGAAAAACTTAGAAATAGGAGGCACACCTGATGCTGCATTCACATTGTTGTTGATGATGTTTTCATTGAATTTGATGGAATCTTTGTTCGGTTTAAACTTCCCAAATGGTTGTTGACTGCTATCACCCTTATCACTCGGAGCCATAGGATGTGATTGTTCCATTTGACTCACAGTCAGTTGATAATTGTGAAGAGTTGCACACAACTGTTGGAAAAAAGTAAACTCGGAAAATAGAAGTTTGTCTCGAATATCTTTTTGTAAATTAGAAATAAAGATTCTTTGAATATCATTTTCAGGCACTGGAAAATAAATGTGAGCATACAAATGCTTATATCTACCAATGAAATCAGTCACTTTTTCTTTAACACCTTGTTTGCAATGCATTAAATCAATCAAAGTAACTTTAGGACTTATATTGTTTTGAAATTGTTGAATGAAAGCATTTGCAAGTTGTTCAAAAGAAGTAATAAATAAGAAGGCAACAAGCAATACCATTGTAGGGCTTTGTCTCTTAATGTTCTGGTAAATAGTTTTGCAAGCAACCTTTGGTCATAAGCAAAATCGGTACATATTGTTTGAAAAGTCTTAACATGTGTTAGAGGATCACCTTTACCATTATAAAGCTCCAAATGCGGGATTTCAACATGTTTAGGAGGGATAGCTCAAACAATGTCAAGAGAAAGTGGGCTCGCAACATCAAATGTGGGCACACTAAACTTAGATTGATTCATAGAGGCAATTTGTTGCTGTAAAGAAGAGACAGTTTGTGCAAGATTATTAATGGTCGCTTCAGTCGAAGAATTCATATTAGATGTGTTAGATTGAGATGGAGGTGTTATGTTATTGAAAGAAGGTAAAGAGTAAGGTGGTGGAACTCTATGATAATTAGTCATAGGAGATGATTGGACAGAAGGAACACTAAAAGGAGGAATGGAATGATTGAATGAATTGCCCCCTTGCGTCATGTTCATTTGTGAAGATATAATAGGAACACTCATTGAAGGAATGAATGAAGAAGTCGGATTGAATGAAGGAATAGGGTTAATTGAAGCAGAAGGATTGGCCCCATGACTGGTGATCATAGGCGGAATGTCTTGTATAGAAGTAGTCATTATGTTTTATGTAAAGGTAGGTATGGTAGTAATAGAAGTTGTCAAAGGAATAGAATGATTGACTTGAGTAGGAGGTTGTGTATAACCCAAAGTTTCGGCACAACTCTTCATAGGCATCACATTTGAATCCACAATGTGTGCAATACCACGCAAAATATCAATTCCATTCTTATCACTTTGAAGCATATGTTTTAGACCCTCAATTAAAGGAAGAGCTTGACTATCGAGGTATTCTTGAGACATCCATTGTCGAAAATCATCAAATTGATTATCCAATTTTGAAAGTTGTTCTACAGAAACCTCATGGAGAGCTTCTTCATCATTAGGAGGATTAGAGGAATTACCCATGTCCTCGTTAAAAAGGCTATTCAAATTAGGTTCCATCTCCTCGGTGATTAAACCTCGGAAAGACTTAATTCTACGGCTTCGTCTAACGGGAATAGTGTAAGTAGGGCTTATTGTTGTAAAACTCATGCACTAGAAAGAGAGAGAAGATTTTGAATTTTAGAGGTAGCAATTTTCAGTGAAATCAGCCAATCTTCTGGATTTAAGCTGTTAAATGCAATCACGACAGTCTCCCAAAATTTTGAAAAAAATGTCTGGGACCGTGGCTCTCGGAGTGCACATGGTCCTTGCAACTTTTTTCGAAATTTGCAGGGATGAAAGTTATGATGATTTTAGAGCTAATCTGAAAAAATTGAGTGATTTTACGATCTATAGATAGGCCAAATTAAAGTTGCAATCTCAAAATTGAACCCTACCAAGATTGTCGAAAAATGCAAAGTTTGAATTTTGAAAAAGAGAGGGAAACTGAAATTTTGAATTTTATGATTTTAGAGGGAATACCAAAAGCAATGCAAGTTTTGAAATTTAAAAATTGACTCAATTTCACGCAAAATTCAATTTTGAAAGCAGAAATCAAAGTTGTTGTAATTAAGCACTTAATTTCAAAAGTCACAAATTGCAAGAATTTGAATAAAGCATTGAAATTTCGAATGAATGCAAACACACTTTTCAGATTTAGGACAATAAGAACACAATTTTGACACAAAATTTCAATTTCAATGATTTTTGAATGATTAGA
>NW_026730347.1:0-16000 GCF_030272615.1 Cryptomeria japonica
ACATGTTCCAGTAATACATCTTTACTCTACACTTTCTCCCTCAAGAAATGATATTTCAACTCAATATGCTTGGTTCTACCATGCAACACCAGGTTCTTTGAAATATTTATTACACTGGTGTTATCACATAAAATATTTACCAATTTTGTGATCTTCAACTTGAATCCTTCCAGAATGTGTTTCATCCAAATTGCCTGGGTACAGTTCCTATGCGCTGCAACATATTTAGCTGCAATAGTAGACTGTGATATACAACTTTTCTTCTTGTTGCTCCAAGATACAAGCCTTCCTCCAAGAAAGAATGCACCTCTGGTTGTTCTCTTCCTGTCATCAACATTTACTGCCCAGTCTGCATCTGTATAGACTTTCAAATTAAAGTTACCTGCATATGGATACCATAATCCATAATCAATAGTACCTTTCAAATATTTGAATACCCTTTTAGTAGTTGCCATGTGTGTTTTCTTCGGGTTCTTTTGAAATCTGGCAACTAATCCAACTGCATGAGTAATATCTGGTATGTTGTGAATAATATAATGCAATTTCCCTATCATAGACTTGTATTCCTTTTCATCAATGGATGCGGCATCATCCTCCTTAGATAGTTTACAACCTGTAACCATTGGTGTCCCAACTGGTTTACAGTCTCCCATTCCAAATGTCTTCAATACCTCCTTCACATATTTGGACTGTGTGATAAAAATACCACTCTTCATCTGTTGAATTTGAAAACCTATGAAGAATTTTATCTCTCCAACCAGAGACATCTCAAATTCACTTTTCATCTCATTTGCAAAGTGATCACTCATGTCATCATTGCCTCCAAATATGATATCATCCACAAACACTTCACTAACCAGTATCTTATCTCCTTCAGTCTTGAGATATATATTGTTGTCTTCATTGGTTCTCTGGAAAACCTATCTTCATCAGGTGTGAATGTAGTCTTTCATACCATGCTCTTGGTGCTTGCTTCAAACCATATAGTGCCTTGTGTAGTTTACACACCATATCCTTTGCATCTAGCAAAGCATAACCATCTGGTTGTTCAATGTAGACTTCCTCTTCCAATATTCCATTTAGAAATGTTCACTTCACATCCATCTGATATACTTTGAATCCCCTATATGTTTCAAATGCAAGTAGAGTCCTAACACCTTCCAATATAGAAACTAGTGCAAATGTCTCTCCATAGTCTTCTCCTTCTTACTATGCATAACCTTTGCATACCAATCTGGCTTTGATTTTGACTACTACTCCATCTACATTCAGTTTATTCCTAAATACCTATTTAATACCAATTACATTTTTATTCACTAGTCTGGGTACTAGGGTCCATGTATTGTTCTTCTCTATCTAGTCAAGCTCCTCTTCCATAGCTTTGATCCAGTGATCATCTCCAAAGGATTCCTTCATTGTTCTAAGTGGAGATGATACGAGAATTCTCTCTAATTCTTCTTTTGGTTAACACACCAGCATCTTTATCTCCAATAATTTATTCAGGATTATGATTGAGTCTCACATGCCCTGGAATAACATGATCATTATCTTCAAATTCTTCTTCCTCACTATCTTCATCTTCTACAGAATCTACCTATTTCGGTTGAACTGGTACTACAACATTCATTTCAACAACTTCTAGTTTCACCGGTTCTGGCTCCAAAATCATAATGTAAGGTTCATCTTCCTTCTTCTCCTCACTGGTTTCTCCTATAACTTCAGGATACTCATCCACTCAGACATCAACACTTTCAGTGATTCTCTTTTTCCGGTTATTGTAACATTTGTAGGCTTTGCTCTTGGTGGAGTAACCAAGAAATATGCCTTCATCACTCTTAGCATCAAACTTACCAACATAGTCACCTCTCTTGATAAAATATTTTCTGCCAAAAACCTTAAAATAACTGACATTAGGTGATCTACCATACCAGTATTCATAAGGAGTTTTATCCTTACCTCATTTAACCAATATCTGGTTCATAGTGTAGACAGTTGTGCTAACAGCTTCTCTACAGTTTCGCTACACCTCCTTGTATTAGCATCATTCTATTTGCTTCAACAACTGACTGGTTGTTCCTCTCTGCAATACCATTCTGTTGTGGTGTCCTAGGTGGAGAAAGCTAGCTCTTAATTTCATTGTCTTCACAATATCTAGTGAATTCCTCTGAAGTAAATTCACCACCTTGATCAGTTCTTAAGCACTTTATCTTCTTACCACTTTCTTTTTCAGCTAAGGCCCTGAATGCCTTGAACTTACTAAAGGCTAATGTTTTGTCCTTCAAGAATGTGACCCACATCATTCTTGAGCAATCATCTATGAATATCATAAAATATCTATCACCTTGAATACTTCTAGTCCTTATTGGTCCACAAAGGTCTATATGAACCAAATCTAACAAATGTTCTGCTGAGAAATATTTTCTCTTAAAATTTGAGGATGTCATCTTCCCTAACTGACATTCCTTACACAGAGAATTCACTGGTTTGTCCAACTAAGTCAAACCTCTTATAGACTTGGACTTACTAACTTTGACAATGTTATCAAAATTTACATGACAAAATCTATGATTTCAAAGCTAACTATCATCTACTTTAGCAATTAAACAATTGTTGACTTTAGGATATAGGTGAAACAAATTACCTTTTGTCTGCTTGTCGATTGCAATTAGTTCACCTTTGCTTCCATAGATTTTGCACATTCTATTATTGAATTCCTATGGATAACCTTTGTCATTTAGTTGAGCTACACTCAAAATATTGTGCTTCAATCCTTCGACCCAGTAGACATCATCTGCACTGCTCTTTCCATTAAGAGAAATGGTTCCCTTTCCTTTTACCATGCAGGGTGAGTCAATTCCAAATCTCACAATACCTCCATCAAATTCCTTCAAAGTAAGAAATTTACTTCAATCATTGGTCATGTGGTGTGAACAACCACTGTCTATAATCCAATCATCAGAACTATCCATGTGAGAAACTAATGCCTTTTGATCAGATGTCTCCTCTTTAATGGCAACAAAGATAATGTCTTCATTTGCATCTCCCTTAGATTCTTCATCAGTGATTCCATCATCAACTGCAATGAGGCAATCTCTTTTACCTTTTCCTTGGTACTTCTTGTACTTCTCATGTTTATGCTTATTGTCTCCATTTGGACAGTTAGCTGCAATATGTCCAATCTAGTTACATGCAAAACACTTCAAAGGTAATTTAACTCTATACTTACCAGTACCTCTGGGTAACCGCTTGGCCAACAATGCTTCAATCTCAATTAGACTATCTTCATCATCAACTTCTCTACTAGATCTAGACTCATAAATGTGACTAGCTTCTCTTCTTTTCCTCATAGGTAGATTAGAAACGAAAGCTCTAAATACAGATTCGGACTTCTGAGCACTACCATCATAACCATTTAATTAAAATGCAGTAAGTTACCAATGATGGAGTCAAGAGTTACCTTTGTTTTATCAATAGACTTTAGTTCCTGAATGGCTACAACTCGGATAGTGTAGACCGGTAGAAGGGTTCTCAACACCTTACTAACCATTGTGGTATCTTCTACTTTACCACTAGCACTTTTGATCTTACCGATTATCTCCTCGATCCTTTGATCATACTATTGAATATTCTCACCTTCAACCATCTACATGTCATCAAATTTACCTCTCACACCCTCTTCTTTGGTAATCTTTGTTAGGATTCCCACGGATACTGAGAGGGGGGGGGGGTGAATCAGTACCTAACCGGTTAAAGCAATTTCTTAACTTAAAACATGTAGAACATATTAATACTGTATATCGGTAAATAGAAAGTAATGCAATAAACAGAGATAACAGCAACCACATGAAAAACACACCATAACACAGTAGTTTAATGAGGAAACCCGGTATGGGAAAAACCTTGGTGGGATTTGTGACCCACAATATTCACTTATTGGCCAATAAGAGAATATTACTGCTACAATAGGGGCCTGCACATGTAGGAAGGCCAAGTGCCTAGAGCTCACTGCTCAATTACAAAATGGGAAGTCTCACTGACTTACAAAATGGATTATATTAATCCAATGTTTTGTATTGCTTCAAAATAGCATCTACTATGCCAGATCCAGTACCGGCTTATAGCTCTGCTTCATACATAAACCCTTAACCTATAATTCGCATAATAGGTCTGCCTTATTTCGCCTATCTACTTCCTTACAAATGTTCTATAATGATCTCATACATATATGAGTCATTTTACAATTAGCCAAGTCGGCTTACAATGATTTTAACAAAATATATTACAAACAATATTCATGTCAGCTTCTATGTGTCGATATGCTTCCTTTCACTGCCGGTAGACTGTGTGCCAGTGTAGAGTCTGTCTTTGCTGGTGCCGGTAACTTGTCTTGTCGGTGTCATAGGATTGCAAGGTTGCCATCAATGACAAAAACTTCAATCACCTACAATGTCTCATTGGAGTGTGCATTTTCCAACAATCTCCCCCTTTGGCATTCATGGCAACACTCATGAGAAAAATCCAAAAAATGACATTCAAAAAGAATTACCAAAATTGTGTCCCAGAAGAATGTGTGCTCCCCCTGAGCTGATGAGTCATTTGCTGATTATTTTTCTCATACCACTACTCCCCCTTTGGCATCAATGACAAAGGTTGTCAAAGTGTCAATTGAGTGCGATTTACATCTTCATCCTTGTAACCAGTTGGTTACAATCTGAAAAAGATCTGCCAAAACTAGCTTCAGGCTCTCAAGGAACTTTTTGCTATCTTTTATTACGGCCTCTGTCCTCTGAACTGTACCGGTGAGGTGTTGCGTTTTCTCTGTCAATATTTTCTGTCCTTGAATCAAAGCATCAGATATTTCTTTCCTTAAGGAGGTGAGATAGTCAAATTTTGGACTAAATCTCCATTTAAGATCTTTGGCCTTACCTATTATTCTTTCTTTTTCTCTTTTCAACTTTAATAGTTCTTCCTCAAAACCAGTTATCTTCTGCTCAAAAACTGATAATGAATCAGATGAATTAATGAAATTGTAAGCTAGTTGATTTATTTCTTCTTGTATCTTGTTGATCTTCCGGTCTATATCTACTGTCAAAAAGTTAGTTTTACATGTATCCCTGTACAAAGTCTTGAATTCCTTCAATGTACTACATAGTTCCGATAGAAGTGTGTCAAATTGTCTTGTACACTTCTTTATTTCTTACTCAAAGATTTTGTGTTTTTCCTTCTCTAATCTCTCCTTGAATGCTTCCTCTTTTATTTGTTCAACTGTCACAGTGTTTTCAGTAATATACTTAGACAAAGTGTCAAGTTGACTCAAAGAATCTTTATTATCTACATTACATTTAGGTGCTATCATTTTCAAAATTGGAATGGTGTCATCTATTGCCTTGTATGCTTGTGAGCTACAATCTGTTATTTTCTTGATAGAATCCAGAAGAACTTCTGTCACATTGTTTGATGAACCAACAATCTATATTTCACTGGTGGAAGCAATTTCCTTGCTTATGGTGACCTCTCGTAGGTCAGTTTGTGTTTCCATTTCTTTAAGCAAAGGTTTTTGTTGCTCTATTGTTGTCAGTGGCACTGTTTCCACATGAACCAGTTGTTGAGAGGGAGCATGTTGCTCTGAGTGAGCCTGTTGCTCTGTTTGTTTCTCAGTGTGGTCATCTGCCTGTTTATCTTATGTACTATCTGTTACTGGTGGCTCATTAGCCATATTAGTTTTCCCTGTTGAATCCTTGTCAACCACAATATTGACCTTCTAAGTGTCAATGTCAACTATATATAACACCTCAAAGTTGGGATTTGTGTCCTCTTGTGGTATGTCCATACTCTCACTAGCCGGTTGATTGTCAGTGGTAACTATCGGTGGAGTATTCAGAGGTGGTGGGGATAAGTTATCTACTATTTTTAGGTTAGGTGGTCCACCAACCTTTCCTTTTCCCTTATCCTTATCTTTCTGATATACTTTGATAGGTGTAGGGTTTCTATATTCTTCCCATTTTTCCTTCTCTACAAGGAATATGTCCCATGCATTAGTTGTTTCCTCTGCAATCTCATTCACTCTACCAACCATAAGTGTTATATGTCAGTGTGCAGTTGAGAATATTGACCAGTTAACCTCTGCAATTAGATCATCTATCTCCTTTGGTGAGTTGACTAGATATACAACAAGAAGTTTTTCAATTTTTATTTTCTTATCAAGCTTTACAATAGCTTGCCTTCTAGCTTCAAGTCTTTTGAACAGTTCTACTAGTAATTCATCTACAACTTGCATTAGAAATTTCTTGTAAATGTCCAAGTGCAGGATTACACTATTTTCAACTTTTTCCTTGTCATCAGTTGATAATGAATCATACAATTTATTGATGTTATTCAGCTTGCCATCCTCTGTTATTTCATCTAGAAGTTTGTCAATTTGAGCAATGGTTTGTTGAGTCTTCTTCTTAGGGGTTAACTTCTTCTTTGGAGTTAACTTCTTAGCCGGGGCCCTTACTGCCTATTGTTTCTGTCGGGTCCTTCTAGGAGAAGGTGTAGATACCGGTGAAGGTTTCCTTTTCCTCACAACTCTTTTAAATGCAACTGGCATATCACTTTCTGAAGAAGTTGCTACCGATGAAAGGTGAGTTTTTGGTTGTAGTGCTTCTAACTCATCTTCAGTGATACCGGTTTGTTTAAGTACATCTTCTTTGATAGCCTTTTCTTGTCTAGATCCTCTTCTTACTATTGCTTCTACCTTCTTTACCCTTTTCTTAGATTGAATTTGATTCTCAATAGTCTTAGCACTGCCAAATACCTTTTCTTCAGGTTCCTTGGGTGCTTCCAGGAGGGATTTTGCATATGTTTCAATTATGTGGTTATGAGTTTCATAACCCATTTCAGTAACCCAAATGGTTCTTGGGATAATTGCCTCCATCCAAATCTCATCCTTCTTAATGACAAAGCATATTTCATCCTTATACTTATTTACAATTGCTTGTGATAATCTAACTCTAGTATTCATCCGGGCCTTTAATGCTTGAAAGTACTCATTTATATTCTTTTCTCTATTTTCACCCATGTTATTCAGTAAATTAGACAATTGTTTGCCTACCGGTATATCAAAACCAAGACTCTTGTTACAGATACCGGGCACCTGTTTTGTTATGTGCAGCATTAAACAAACAAGTAGGTTTCCAAATCTAAATGTCCCCTTTTTGTCTTTCTTTATCTTTCCTAGATTGTCAATCAGCTCATCCTTCAACCATTCACACACATCTATTTTTGCATTATCCTTAATCATATCATAGGCACTTTTTATTCATAGGCTAGAGACTGAATTTAACCTGTTTCCATGTGTGGTTTTGTAGCCTAAAATCATGCTAATGAATCTGACATTGATGTCGGTTACATCATTTACCCTCAAGGATCTCTTGTCAGATGTTGCACCTGTTAGGTTAATCACTAGGTCATTTGAGACCTTCTTTGTTTTATCTGGTCTGTTACCGGTGGAGGGTAACCCTGTCACAGCTTTTACTGCCTCTTTAGTGATTTTGTGAACCGAATCCAACTAGAAGAATGCACCATGTACCCTGCTTAATACTATCCTTATAATTTCCTTAGGAAAATCCGGAATACTAAGAATTTCAATGAATCCTAGGGTTTCAACTATTTTGTGCTCAAGTTTCACATTACTAGAATCATCACAAATTACAGTCTTATACATGCTCTTGATTTCTTCATCACCTAATTCTTCTATGTGACAATGAATGTACATTCTAGGGTCTTCAGCAAAAACTACTCCTTTGGGAATTTGAAAGCACCAACATTATCATCCTTCTTAGCTATTTCGGGAACTAACTGAAATACGAGTCTAGGGCACTTGATTACTTCGACTACAGTAGGGTTTGCTATGAATTCAGGAATAGATGAAGAAGCCATGATTATAAATACCTTTATCTGCCTTAGGAATGATTGCTTGTTGAATTGCTTTGCTTCTTTGCTCAAAATGCCTTTGCTCAAGAGTTTTCGCACTCTTCGAATGTTTGAATGCTCGGTGAAGTAAAAATGGAGCCAAAATACTGATTTATAATGTTAATTTTACCAACCACCACATTTAATGCTTGTCGGTTAAGTAATCACTTAACTTATCTGCCAGTATAGAAGTAATTTCAACTTCTTACCATCAACCGAGGAAATTATAGCATGTTTCACATTTTATTGCCAAACCCTCAAGGAATTTTCTTTAGTTAGATGAAGAGTCTCCTGTCGGTGGTGTGTTACTTTGTTCTGTCGGTGGAGGAGTATTCCTATCAACATTTAGTTCTGATTTCCTGATCCATTGTTTTGATAATTCCTGCTTAACTTCTTCAACTTTTTCTTTACCTTTCAAACTAGGACCTTTGTTATTTATCGGTGAGGACTTGCTTCTACAAAATTTTGCAATATGTCCAATTTTGTTATAGGCATAACAAGTCACATTATTTTTCTAAATAGCTTTTCCATATCTTATGTCGGTTTGTGTTCTGCATTGATTAGATAGATGTCCAAATCTTCCACAAACATAACATCTTACATTCATTCTGCAATTCTCTTAATTATGACCAACTTTGTTGCATTTTGAACATTGACCAGTGGGTGTATTGGTATTCTGATAATTTGTAGATCTACATTGATTTGCTCTATGACCATACTTGTTACATTTAAAGCATTTACCATTTAATTTATAAGCAGTAGGTTATCTTACCGGTTTGCCATGATCTTGTGTGTTTGTAGTACTGGAGCTTTCACCATCTTCAAATCCAAGGCCATTAGTGTCACCATTTGGTTTCATATTTTCAGCAAGTCACCAAGTTCTTCTGAGCTTTTCTTGAATTTTTCTTTGTGCTGATTTGCAGCATCCAGTTCTCCTTCCAAGATTTCTTTCTATCTCATGAGTTCATTTGAGTTATTTTGTGTATGCATCAGATCTGTCTTCAATAAATCATTTTCATAACTAAGTCTTGTGTTTTCATTTGCAGCATCACTTAGTCTTCTAGCCAGGTCTTCTTCATTCTTCTTCCTATCTTCAATTTCTTTACAAAATCTCATAGTCATATCCTGCATCTCATTTTTTGTTGCCATGTTCTCTTGTTTTAGCTTATTTATCATATCACTAAGAGTTTCCTTTTCATCATTCTCAAATTGCATCTTTTCACAAAGTTCTCTTCTCTTGTTTCTTGCAATGGTAAGGTTTTCTTGAAGTGCTTGAATAATATCCTGTGCAGCTTTTAGATCATCTTCAAGTTTGATATTTTTCAACTTTTATGTATCATAGTCTGAGAGAGCTGCTTCGAATTGCTTCATCAAGTTTTCCATCTCTACCGGTATCAAGATCTTCCTCAAGCTATTAGGCTTTTGAAAATAGAGGACCAAGCTCTGATACCAATTATTAGGATTCCCACAGATATTGACAGGGGGGTCTGAATCAGTATCTAACCAGTTAAAGCAATTTCTTAACTTAAAACATGTAGAACATATTAATATTGTATACTGGTAAATAGAAAGTAATGCAATAAACAGAGATAACAGCAACCACATGAAAAACACACCATAACATAGTAGTTTAACGAGGAAACCCGGTGTGGGAAAAACCTCAGTGGGATTTGTGACCCACAATATTCACTTACTGGCCAATAAGAGAATATTACTGTTACAATAGGGGCATGCACATGCAGGAAGGCCAAGTGCCTAGAGCTCACTGCTCAATTACAAAATGGGAAGTCTCACTAACTTACAAAATGGATTATATTAATCCAATTTTTTGTACTGCTTCAAAATAGCATCTACTATGCCCGATCTAGTACTGGTTTATAGCTCTGCTTCATACATAAACCCTTAACCTATAATTCGCATAATAGTTCTGCCTTATTTCGCCTATCTACTTCCTTACAAATGTTCTATAATGATCTCATACATATATGAGTCATTTTACAATTAGCCAAGTCGTCTTACAATGATTTTACAATAATTAACAAAATATATTACAAACAATATTCCTGACGGCTTCTATGTGTCGGTATGCTTCCTTTCACTGTCGGTATGCTTCCTTTCACTGTCGGTAGACTGTGTGCCGGTGTAGATTTTGTCTTTACTGGTGCCGGTAACTTGTCTTACCGGTGTCATAGGATTGCAAGGTTGCCATCAATGACAAAACCTTCAATCACCTACAATGTCTCATTGGAATGTGCATTTGCCAACAATCTTCACATTCTCATCACCTCTATAGATATCCTCAAGTTTCTTCCACACATCATAAGCAGTCTCCAAACCATGGACATCAACATACTCTAAACCAGACAAGGAACTAATAATGGCCTTCAATGTTTGATTATTCTCTTGTTGCTCCTTCTTTGGATCATCAGTCATAATGCCACTAGCTAAGGTATATTTGGTAACAACATGTTCCCAATATTGACTTCCTATAATCTTGATATAGATCTTCATCCTATCACTCCATATTTTATAGTTTTCCTTATTGAAATTTGGACCTTCTTTCTTCATCATGTTCTCCTAGATCTTTACCTCAAGTTGTTAGGCTTAGGCACTAGAGGACCTAAAATGATCTGATACCAATTAATGATATGATGAATCAATAAGGATCCAGACAACTATTGAGAGGGGGGTGAATCAGTAGATAGAATAACATACAAAATTTTCACCAAACTCAAAACCCAACTCATAAATCAATCTCTGAACTAACTGGTTCAAACACTGAACTACAAACTACAACTGCACTGTCAAGTTAATCGGTTGACTGGCATAAAAAAATAACAGTATAACAGATCTGAAACTCTCAAACATTAAACCAAAACATCAAACCACTTTACTAACAATAGTAAAAGCACATTTCAGATTACGATCGGTGATCTTAACACATCTAAGTGGATTTATCAGTTAAGAAAATTAGCCATATCAAAACATAACCACAAAAACCATTCACCACTTGACACAATGATTTTTGACATGGAAACTAAAATGGGAAAAACCACGGTGGGGATGAATACCCACAAGTATTCTAAACTCTTTTGAAGTTCGCCCTATTAGGAGCCAAGCCTTGTTAAAAGCTTTACAAAAATTGTCCTATTAGGAACACATCCTATTAGGGACCACCCGGTTAAGGGATTGACTATAATGCCCTATTAAAAGAAATACTCCGTTAGGAGTAACCTCGATAGAGGATTTGAAATCGAATCTAATGGATCACCTGGTTAGAGGATATAGAAAGCATTAAGCCTGTTAAAGCTTACCATGCTAAGGGATTTAACTATTGTAATTGTTACAGAACAATAGGGTTTTGTTGATCTAGTAATAGCACTACTATGCTTGATTAGATCCTTTTCATGCTCCTATATGCCTTCACACATACTACAAATACTCCTTCTGGTTTGGCAAGCAATCACACTAACACTTAACCAAAATTGCCAACACTACAACAAAATAGCTCATCGACCTTATAGGAAAAATAATAGGCTGGTAACACATCACAAACCTAAGATCTCATAGAGATTACAAACAAATCGGTTCAAGTATGATTGTTAGATTACATAGCAATCATCAGCACATTATACAAGACAACCTTGAGCACTCCTTGATCACCACTCATTTATTCTTGTAACTCATCATGAGGTTTCCTCTTCATGTAATGTCCATTTGTGGTTTTCATTCATTATCTTTCCTACCAATTTCACCATTTTGCCTAGGAAAAGGGCTACAAGGAATGAGCCCCTATTAGGCCTCCAAAATCCATTTTTTGAGGGTTTTGAGGAAAACGGTCCAAAAGACCCTACAACAAGGTTGGTTTTTCTTCAAACACTCACCCAACCCTAAGATATTTAGGTGGTTTTGGTTTCCCAACTTGTCGTACAATGCCCTAACCCAAAAATGAGGGTTTTGAAGGGTTTCTAGGCCTTTTAACTGGCAGTGACTGTTCAAATTTAAGAAATGGGTGTCTATAGGTCTTGTCAAGGCTTCTCCCTATTGTGGAAAGTCTGTATGGACCTCATGAACCTCTCCACATTATTTAGCTAAGGTTTTGTGTTCACCTCTGCACTATGCACTCAAATTTCACCATGTCTTCTCTAGCTGGGTTGCTCCTAGACTCGCCTAGAACAAGGTGATAACCATGTCAATCTTCACATCCAGAAATCCTCCCTGCATATATACACTATAAAATGGGTTGCCTTCCATGTCCCAATAGGTTGTGATGGTAGCACAGAGGGATTTTATGGGGAAAACATTTTACATGAAATTGCTATTTACAAGACAAAAATGGCTGATTGGAAACAAAACAATGAAAACACTAACCCACCCTATCTACAAAGCATGAAATGAAACAAATTACACTGGAACACAACAAATAACTTCAATCCATAACTGGATCAATGGGTTCAATCCATTATCATTCACATTCTATGCAAAATAAGACCAAAACAGTGATAACAATCCGAAAATGAGTAGTTTCAGAATGTTAAACATACAAAATCAAACTTCCAACCTTGGTAACCATGAAAGAGGAGGTTTAAATAGTCTTCCCCATGTGTGGAGACATTATAGGGAATTTTTCTATCCCTAACTCCACCGCTAAGCTCCTTTAGGACAAAAGTTGTCATGATAACTTTCAAAAGTTGTCATGACAACTTTTACAACTTTCCACTTTTTGCTTTGCCAACCTAAACAACCTATTACAAGTCATTACACAAGAATTTTTAAGAATTCATAATACCATTCTAAACCTCTCTAATTATTACACCAAGTTATGCCACTTTTGACCATCAAGAAGGCCAATTCAACTACTCAAACCACTACTTATTCACAAAGTGTAAACCTAGGAAGAAAACCAACTCAACTAGGCCTACACTTGACTCAAAACAAACATCACACACTCCTTGGACCCTCCTGGAGTCCTTATTAGGAACCTAACTTGGCTAACATTCGTATAAGCCAAAATTGTGAAAGGACTATGAGCCTAAGTCCTAGGTGCTCTTGCACCAACAAGTTGCAAGGTATTTGAATGGATTGTGGATGTTTATACAAGATGAACTCAGTTTGATCAAATTGGAGAGTGTTGAAGAGGCTTACCAGTATGTCCTAAAGGCATAAGAGAAGTTAAACAAAAGACATGAGAAGAGGCAAAGAGGTAGAGGTGGAAGGTTTCCCAGAGTAATATTTCAAGGAGGAAGAGGATATACCAGAGGTAGAGGAACTAATACAGATTAGAACAAGGAAAAGGAAGTGAACAAAGAAGGTCATTCATACCAGAAGGATGATAGAAATTTATATCGAAGGAGAGAACCGGATGGTTACTAGAATGAGAATTTTGGAAGACAAGACAAGAGAACATTTAGAGGAACCAACTTTAAGTGTGGAGGAGAGGGACATCATGCATTTGAGTGTAAGAAAATAGAAAATACCAGAAGAGAAGAAGTGGTGGAAGAAAACCCCACTAGATCAGACAATAAACCGGAAGATGGACAACTGTTGGTGATGAGGAAAGCTTTGTGTCATACCAGAGGAGATGAAGAGCCTTTTGGTGTAGGGCACCTAGCACTCCAAGAATGAAAGCTTTGTTTTCTTTTAAGTTTGTGTGTTAAATTTGTGATGTAATAATGGACCAACCATTGAGGACTCAGTAGAGACATGGTTGAGTTGTCCAAATTTTGGTTTGAGTCAATTGTGCTTAAGATGCTGTTAGCCTAAGAAGTGAGATGCTTAGGTAGTTCACAGGCAAAATACTCTATATGAATGTATTCATGTATTAGGAGTCAATTAAGTTGTGTTTAGGTCTTCTAGGGTTTTTTAGGAACTTTAAGAATCTTATAATGCAATAGAATGCAAAATTGCATCCTGGAGCAAAAAGTTGTCAAAAGTTGTTGAGCAACATTTTGCAATTTCTTGCAAAAGTTGCATTTTTGGTTATAGGTATTAGGAAGTTGGTTGAACCGAGTGAAACAAGTGGATATAAGCCAAATTTCACTTTATTGTATAGGTTGGAGGATTGAAAATGCAAGAACAAATTTTTGGTTTGTGAAGAAACCTTGATTCCATCGGTTGTTGACAGTTTTTGTCTTGTTTGCCTTGTTTGTACGGTCTAGTACGGACTAGATGGTGTAAAATCATTTCCATGTTTGAATGTTAATTGTATTTTCTTTAATTAAGGTTGATTTGCAGGTTTGATTGTTTCAGGTTGTAGAGATTTCTTCTATTCTTTGCAACTAGGAGCAAAACCCTTGCAAGTAGGGTTCAAGAGCAAGAAATGGCTCTAACCTAGGCATTCTTTGATGGAACCTGTTGAAATAACTAAGAATTCTAGGTTAGGGATATCTTAGGAATAGGTTCTATGGTGTTGCAGGTCCAGGAGGAGGAGAAACAATGAAGCCATAGGCTCACTGCTGGGAGTAGGTGAGTTAGGACAACAAGAAAACTGTGATTTGTGAGCACATGGAGATTAGTGCAGGTCCAAGTGGCACATGAATGGAAATCCCTCTAATTTCCCTTGAAGGTTCCCAAATTTTTTGGAGCGGGAGATTTGACTGGTGAAGAGTTTTAGACCCATCTTGCCAAGTCATTGGCTAGGCCTAAAACCCTTCAAAATGGTGCAGTATTGGAAACCCCACTTGTACGGATAACCCAGATGCACTTTTCTAGTATTGTCTCTAACTTCAAAAAGGGTACTCAAGTCCATTATTTATTTCTAGGATTTTTGGGGATTTTTGCAAATTAAACCCCTAAAACCGCTTAGGAAGGGCTAATGCAATTAGGCCTATTTAGGTGACAGTAGAGACCTAGAAGGGTTAAGAAGAAAAGGCGATGGATTTGGTGAGTATTAAACCTCAAAACACATTGAAGACACCTTATTGATGCATTGGGAAACCATAGGAAGAGATTGTGTGTTAAGATCCTTGTAGGAGTGGTTGGAGCCCAGGAGAGGAGTGTGTGAGTAACTGAGGTGGCAACCTCAAGTGGAGTTGATTGACCAAAAACCATTGGTTATACCTAGGAGGAAATTCAAGAAGGTTCAGACCTTGGAGGTCTCATTAGCATAACCCCTACCAAGTGCCACAGGAAGGACTTGAGTAGTTGAAGGGTTGAGTAGGTCAAGTCACTCAAGAAGGTGTAACAAACAAAGCTCCAAGACTCTCTGCATCACCTTTGCAGAGGAAGAATTTGTTCAAGACTAGATGTAAGGTATCTGGTAAGTCTTGTAAAGTTTTTATTGATAGTGGTAGTTCGGATAATCTTTCTTCAGAAGAGATGGTGAATAAGTTGAAATTGGAGATATTGAAACACCCTAAGCCTTATCAGATAGCATGGATTTGGGATGAACATAAGTTGTTAGTAAGTGAACAATGTTTGGTGAAATTAAAAATTGGGAATTATAATGATGAAGTCTTGTGTGATATTATGCCTATGGACATTTGTCATCTTTTGTTGGGTAGACCTTGGCGGTTTGATAGATAGGTAGTACATGATGGGAGGAAGAATGTATACACTATTGTGGCCTATGGGATGAAGCAAACCTTGTTACCCTTGGAGGAACCTTTAAAGAATGAAATATATACGAATGATAGAATCTGTTTGGTAGATGGAAGGAAATTCAAGGATGGACTGAGACATGAGAATGTGTGTTTTGCCTTAATTCCTAAGAAGACTGAGAAACTAGAACCAGAAGGAGAACAACCATAAGAGATAAAAGGTTTGCTAACAAAATATGAAGACATCATTTCAGATAATGTACCTAATGGATTTTTGATATCTAAGGATGGTTTGAAGATGGACCTTGAGAAAGTGGAAGCAATTGTTGAGTAGCCTACACTAGAAAGTATTGGAGGGTAAGATCATTTCATGAATTGGCTAGATTTTACTAGAAGTTTATCAGAATTTTCAGTTCAGTTTGTAACCCTATGATTGAGACCATGAGAGGAGATCGGAAGGAATTCAAGTGGACCAATGAAGCAAACAAAATTTTTTAACTGTTGAAGCA
>NW_026730348.1:0-15900 GCF_030272615.1 Cryptomeria japonica
GTGTCGTTAGGGGTCATATGGTGTCCTAAGGAGTCATATGGTGCCCTAATGGGTTATAGAATACTATATGACCCCTTAGGAAACCATATGATCCCTAACGACACCATATTGTGTCCTGAGGGATTGTATGGTGTCACAAGTGGTCATGTCATGTACTAGGATGTTAAAATGGGTTATATGGTGTCCTAGAGGGTCATAGAACACCATATGACCCATTAAAACACCATATCACCCCTTAAGACACCATATAGTATTGTTAGGGGTCATATGGTGTCCTAAGGGGTCATATGGTGACATTAGGGGTCACATGGTGTCCTAAGGGGTCATATGGTTTTATGACCCATTAGGATGCCATATGACCCCTTAGGATGCCATATGACCCCTAACAACACCATATGGTGTCGTTAGGGGTCATATGGTGTCATAAGAAGTCATATAGTGTTTTATGACCCCTTAGGACACCATATGACCCCTAAGACTGCCATATGGTGTCCTGAGGGTCATATGGTGTCATTAGGGGTCATATTGTGTCCTAAGGGGTCATATGGTCTTCTATGACCCCTTAGGACACCATATGACCCAACACCATATGGTATCCTAAGGGGTCATATGCTATCCCTAGGGGTCATATGGTGTACTCAGGGGTCATGTGGTGCTATATGACCCCTTGAGACACCATATCACCCCTTAGAACATGTTATATGGTGTCCTAAGGGCTCATGTGGTGTGATGACCCCTTAGGACACCATATGACCCCTTAGCACACCACATGACCCCTTAGGACACCATATGACCCCTAACGTCACCATATGGTATCCTAAGGGGTCATATGATTTCCTAAGGAGTCATATGGTGTCCTAAGGGGTCATATGGTGTTCTATGACCCCTTAGGACACCATATGACCCCATACTACACCATATAATCTGTAACGGCACCATATGGTGTCCTAAGGGGTCATATGGTGTTCTATGACCCCTTAGGACACCATATGACTCCTAATCACTATGGCCCTTTGGGACACCATATGAGCCCTAAAAGCACCATATGGTGTCCTAAGGGGTCATATGATGTTCTATGTCCTCTTAGGACACCATATGACCCCATACGTCACCATATGATCCCTCACAACACCATATGGTGTCCTAAGGGATCATGTGACACCATATGACTCCTTAGGACACCATATGACCCCTAACGACATAAGATGACCCCTGAGGATACCATATGGTGTCGTTAGGGGTCATATGGTGTGCTAAGGGGTTATAAAACACCATATGACCCCTAACAACATGATATGACCCCTTAGGACACCATATAGTGTACTTAGGGGTCATATGGTGTCCTAAGGGGTCATAGAACACCATATAACCCTTTAGGACATTGTATGATCCCTTAGGACACCATATGACCCCTAACGACACCATATGACCCCTAACGACACCATATGGTGTCGTTAGGGGCCATATGGTATCCTAATGGGTCATAGAATACCATATGACCCCTCAGGACACCATATGACCCCCAACGACACCATATGATATGTCCTAAGGGGCCATATGGTGTCTTAAGGGGTCATAGAACACCATATGACCCATAAGGATACCATATGACCCATTAGGACACCATATGGTGTCAGTAGGTGTCATAGAACACCATATGACCCCTTAACACACAATATGGCCCCTAAAAATACCATATGACCCTTAATGACACCATATGACCCCTCAAGACACCAGATGGTAGTTTTAGGTATCATATGATGTCCTAAGGGGTCATAGAACGCCATATAACCCCTTATGACACCATATGACCCCTAACAACACCATATGGTTTCGTTAGGGGTCATATCGTGTCTTAACTTGTCATATGACATCCTAATGGGTCATATAATACCATATGACTCCTAAGACACCATATGACCCCTAATGACACCAGATGACCCCTTATGACACCATATGATCCCTAACAACAACATATGGTGTCCTAATGGGTCATATGGTGTCCTGAGGGGTCATATGGTGTTCTATGACCCCCTAGGACACCATATGACCCCTTTTAATGTTTTAGTACATGACATGACCACTTGTGACATCGTATGACCCCTCAAGACACAGTATGGTATCATTAGGGGTCATCTCATGTCCTAAGGGGTCATATGGTGTTGTTAGGGATCATATAGTTTCCTAAGGGATCATATGGTATTCTATGACCCATTTGGATACCATATGACCCCTAAAGACACAATATGGTGTCATTAGGGGTCCTATGGTGTCCTCAGGGGTCAAATGGTGTCATAAGGGGTCATAGAACACCATATAATAGCTTAGAACCCCGTACGATCCCTTAGAATACCATATGAACCTTAATGATACCATATGGTGTCGTTAGGGGTCATATTATGTCCCCTAACGACAACATATGGTGTCATTAGGGGTCATATGGTGTCCTAATGGGTCATAAAATACCATATGACCCCTTAGGACACCATATGACCCTTAACAACACCATATGACATGTCATAAGGGATCATATGGTGTCTTAAGGGGTCATAGAACACCATATGACCCATAAGAAAATCATATGACCCCTACGGACACCATATGGTGTCATTAAGGGTCATATTGTGTCCTAAGGGGTCATAGAACACCATATGACCCCTTATGACACAATATGACCCCTAACGACACCATATGACTCCTAACAACACCATATCACCTCTCATGACACCATATGGTGGTCTTAGGGATCATATGGTGTCCTAAGGGGTCATAGAATACCATACGACCCCTTAGGACACCATATGGTGTCATTAGGGATTATATGGTGTTTTATGGGGTCGTATTATGTCCTAAGGGGTCATAAAACACCATATGACCCCTTAGGATACCATATGACCCCTTAGAAAATCATATGACCCCTTAGGACACCATATGGTGATGTTAGGGGTCAGATGGTGTCCTAAGGGGTCATAGAACACCATATGACCCCTTAGGACACCATATGACCCATAACAACACCATATGGTGTCACTAGGGGTCATATGGTGTCCTAAGGGGTGATATGGCATCCTAATGGGTCATAGAATACTATATGACCCCTTAGTACACCATATGATCCCTAAGGACACCATATGACCACTTAGGACACCATATGACCCCTAACGATACCATATGGTGTCCTAAGGGGTCATATGGTGTCCTAAGGGGTCATATGGTGTTTTATGACCTCCTAGGACACCATATGATCCCTTTTAATATCCTAGTACATGACATGACCATGTGTCACACCGTAAGACCTCTCAAGACACAATATAGTGTCGTTAGGGGTCATATGGTGTCTTACGGGTTCATATGGTGTCATTAGGGATCATATGGTGTCCCATGGGGTTATATTGTATTCTATGACCCATTAGGACACCATATTACCCCTAACGACACCATATGGTATCATTAGGGGTCATATGGCATCCTAATGGGTCAGATGGTGTCCTAAGGGGTCATATAACACTATATAACCCCTTAGGACACCGTATGATCCCTTAGGATGCCACATGACCCCTAACATCACCATATGGTGTCGTTAGGGGTCATATGGTGTCCTAATAGGTCATAGAATACCATATGACCCCTAATGATACCATATGACATGTTCTAAGGGGTCATATGGTGTCTTAAGGGGTCATAGAGCACCATATGACCCCTAAGGACACCATATAACCCCTTATGACACCATATGACCCCTTAGGATACCATATGGTGTCGTTAGGGGTCATATTGTGTCGTAAGGGGTCATAGAACACCATATAATCCTTTAAGAGACAATATGACCCCTAACAACACCATATCATCCCTCAGGACACCATATGGTGGTCTTAGGGGTCATATGGTGTTCTAAGGGGTCATAGAACACCATATGACCCCTTATGACACTAGATGACCCCTAAGGACATCATATGACCCCTAGCGACACCTTATGGTGTTGTTAGGGGTCATGTGGTGTCCTAAGGGGTCATATGATGTCATAATGGGTTATAGAATACCATATGACCCCTTAGGACACGATATGACCCATAACAATACCATATGATACTAGTACATTTGGGCCTAATTTTTGATGGCTAATTGTCGGATTTGCGATGACCAAACATTGGACTTCTGACCAAATTTACCATCGAAAACTCATCGTTGGGATTCCCAACGATGCCATTTGCGTCGGTCGTCTGACGATGTTATGAACTCCTCTGACGGTGGCTATATTTGCACCGCTGACCATAAATATCAGCTGATTTTTGTTGGATTTCTGACGGATGCTATGATTGCTCCTCGACGACCATCCAACATGGAAGTGACGTCGGATATACAACATCCTTGTTAGACGTTTCATTAGTTGTTGTCGAAATTCTGATGGTGAGAGATGATGTGGGTCAAACGGATTCACCGTCAGTGAATGAAAGCATTGAACGAGTTCTATTTTTAAAAATTGTATTAAACATTTATTATTTATTTGATTCAGTGTTATTTGAAAAAAATGATTATCAATGATGTTTCCTCTCTCCAAGAATTGTCTAGGATCTTTCCATCAGATAATATGTAACATCGTTTGACTAAATCTTTTCTTTACAAATGCTTATTTTATTTAATTATTATTTGAGCATGAATTAAAATTTATATCTGTATGGAAGCAGAACATACAAGCTGAAGAGTCATGTGCAAGAAAATTTTGTAAAAGAAAGCAAGCAGGCATTATCTTGAATGACATGGAAAAAAGCTCATTAGATGCCTAGAAGAGATTAATTGGAGAAAAGAAGAGGAAAGTGTTTAAGGGTGATAAATAGATAGAGTATGCAATACAAATGTAGCGTCCTAAAATTGCAACACTTGCAATTTTGACTGCATTTCGGTCTTCACGATGGCGACGCAACACGCAACCTGAATGGAGACCCCGAAGCCTGCTCACGACACCAAAAACTGTATTTTTCAAGTACCCTGGCCTGAACCTCCTTGCACCCTGCTGTCCCGGGAGGTGGGACCAGAGCGCCCAGCGCCCTGGTCCCTCAGGACCAGGGCACCTAGCGCCCTGGTCCCCAGGACCATGGCGCCCAGCGCCCTGGTCCCTGGGTCCTATTTTGGGCCCGGTCTCCTAAGGGGTCTCAGGTCTTTTTGTTTGCAATTTGGAAATTAACTTTCCTGGTCGGCCTAAGGTCGCGAAAATCAGTCTATCAGCCCTAAATGACAAGTATATAAACTACATTTTCCTCTTTCATTCGATATGATGGAAAAGGCATGGAAACTATACTCAAGCATTCAAGCATTCCTTCTAAGTCTCCATTCAAGGCTAAGTGTTGCATTCAAGACAAGGATTCAACCATTGAAGAGGAGATCACATACTACTACAACATACAACATACAACATCTAAACCTTCGCACATAAGGATACCAACATCCTTAGAACAAGGTATTAGTACTTGTTTTACAGTCATTTACATTTACAGCTCTTGCTCATTTCTTGGTTAATTCCAAAACCGGGGTTTGACCTAAAGGCAAACCCCTAATCCCTAACCCCCCAATCGTCTTCGCTTTTCTATGTGTAGGTTGCAGGTACGCGACTGAAATTGAAGATCTGGAATCCTTGTACAGAGACGAACAGATCCCCCTTCGTTTCGCGGATTTTTCGGAGGACTGTGGCGCCAGGCGCCATCGTCTTGACAAATTTTGCTCAAATTTGCAGGACAGCGCCGTATCGACATTTTACTGCTAATTCCAAGTCCGCAGCTTCATACTATATTCCTATCTCAGTTTATAAGCGAATCTTTGTCACTTTCTATGCATTCCTAGCTCAATTCCTTTATCAACATTCTTTACAAAAGAGGGTAGCCTTGCTGTCTTAACCCTTGAAACTCATTTAGCATCCAATCTTGCATTGCGTGGGATTGGATCTTGTGGGTTTCAACCCCTCTTTTGAATGTAAAGTCTCCCCCCTAAGTGAAAACCATCGAATCCTAGCGAACCTCCCTTCTCTCTCCTTAGAGTTGGAAGAGGGGAGAGCAACTAGGGTTCGATCGCGATTTTCTGCTTTACATTTTGGTGAACCCGACGTGAACATCCTTTCTGATTTTTCATGCTTAGATCTCAAAAAAAAATTGATTACATTTCCATGTTTGATCTTTTGCAAAATTTTAGAGGTGATTGCATAAAAACCCTAAAATTTCTTTTTAGTAATTAAACTTGTGAAATTTTTAATTGTTAATGCTTGTTTCAGATCTGTCCTTCTATTACAAATTATCAATTCATATCTATGCTTTAATTTTGAAAATTAAGTGGTTAAGTGTCAAAACCCTAATTTTTGAAACCCTCTTGATTCAACCTTTGTTCGACAATTTCACTGATCAAAACATCTCCAACTCAGCTGTAACTTTGGATTCCGCAATAAAATCACAATATCTTTCATCCCTGAAAATTTGGAAAAAAGTTGCGAGGACCGTGGCGCCGAGCGCCATCGTCCCCAACATTTTTTCCGAAATTTCGGGAGCAAGATCTTACTATATTTTTCTGCTAAAATCCAGAATTTTGGCTGATTTTATCAATTTTAACACCTTCCAAATTATAGTCAAAGTTGGTCTTGTGATTGCTTGGATTAAGGCTTTTAAACATTCAAAAATCATTGAAACTGAAATTTTGTGTCAGAATTGTGTTCTTACTGTCCTAAATCTGAAAAGTGTGTTTGCATTCATTAAAAAGTTCAGTGCTTTATTCAAATTCTTGCATTTGGTGACTTTTGAAATTAAGTGCTTAATTACAACAACTTTGATTTCCGCTTTCAAAATTGAATTTTGCGTGAAATTGAGTCAATTTTAAAAAAATTTCAAAATTTGCATTACTCTTGACATTCCCTCTAAAATCATAAAATTCAAAATTTCAGTTCCCCTCTCTTTTTCAAAATTCAAATTTTGCATTTTTCGACAATCTGGGTAGGGTTCAATTTTGAGATTGCAACTTTAATTTGGCGTATCTACAGATCGTAAAATCACTCAATTTTTTCAGATTAGCTCTAAAATCATCATACCTTTCATCCCTGCAAATTTCGAAAAAAGTTGCAAGGACCGTGTTGCACTCCGAGCGCCACGGTCTTGGACATTTTTTCCGAAATTTCGGGAGACTGTCGTGATTGCATTTAACAGCTTAAATCCAGAAGATTGGCTGATTTTACTGAAAATTGCTACCTCTAAAATCAAAATTTTCTCTCCTTCTCTAGTGCATGAGTTTTACAACAATAAGTCCTACTTACACTATTCCCGTTAGACGAAGCCGTAGAATTAAGTCTTTCCGAGGTTTAACTACTGAGGAGATGGAACCTAATTTGAATAGCCTTTTTAACGAGGACATGGGTAATTCCTCTAATCCTCCTAATGATGAAGAAGCTCTCCATGAGGTTTCTGAAGAACAAATTTCAAAATTGGATAACCAATTTGATGATTTTCACCAATGGATGTCTCATGAGTACCCTAATAGTCAAGCTCTTCCTTTAATTGAGGGTCTAAAACGTATGCTTCAAAGTGATAAGAATGGAATTGATATTTTGCGTGGTATTTCACACATTGTGAATTCGAACGTGATGCCTATGAAGAGTTGTGCCGAAACTTTAGGTTATACACAACCTCCTACACAAGTCAATCATTCTATTCCTTTGATGACTTCTATTGCTAGCATACCTACCTTTACATCAAACATAATGGCTACTTCTACACAAGACATTCCTCCTGTGATCACTAGTCATGGGGGCAATCCTTCCTTTTCAATTAACCCTCTTCCTTCATTCAATCCGACTTCTTCATTCATTCCTTCAATGAGTGTTCCTATTACATCTTCACAAATGAACATGACACAAGGGGGCAATTCATTTAATCATTCCATTCCTCCTTGTAGTGTTCCTCCTGTCCAATCATCTCCTATGACTAATTATCATAGGGTCCCACCACCTTACTCTTTACCTTCTTTCAATAACATAACACCTCCATCTCAATCTAACACATCTAATATGAACTCTTCGACTGAAGCGACCATTAACAATCTTGCACAAACTGTCTCTTCTTTACATCAACAAATTGCCTCTATGAATCAATCTAAGTTTAGTGTGCCCACATTTGATGTTGCGAGCCCACTTTCTCTTGACATTGTTCGAGCTATTCCCCCTAAACATGTTGAAATTCCACATTTGGAACTTTATAATGGTAAAGGTGATCCTCTAACACATGTTAAGACTTTTCAAACAATATGTACTGACTTTGCTTATGACCCAAGGTTGCTTGCAAAACTGTTTACGAGAACATTAAGAGACAAAGCCCTACAATGGTATTGCTCATTGCCTTCCTATTCTATTTCTTCTTTTGAACAACTTGCAAATGCTTTCATTCAACAATTTCAAAACAATATAAGTCCTAAAGTTACTTTGATTGATTTAATGCATTGTAAACAAGGTGTTAAAGAAAAAGTGACTGATTTCATTGGTAGATATAAGCATTTGTATGCTCAAATTTCTTTTCCAGTGCCTGACAATGATATTCAAAGAATCTTTATTTCTAATTTACAAAAAGATATTCGAGACAAACTTCTGTTTTCTGAGTTTACTTCTTTCCAACAGTTGTGTGCAACTCTTCACAATTATCAACTGACTGTGAGTCAAATGGAACAATCACATCCTATGGCTCCGAGTGATAAGGGTGATAGCAGTCAACAACCATTTGGGAAGTTTAAACTGAATAGAGACTCCATCAAATTCAATGAAAACATCATCAACAACAATGTGAATGCAGCATCAGGTGTGCCTCCTATTTCTAAATTTTTCAAGAAAGAAAGAAAGTATACTCCTTTGAATGAATCATTGCATAGTATTATGAATAAGTTATTGGAACAAAATGTGCTTACTCTTCCTCCTATAAGGCAAATTGATCCTGCAAAGATTAATTCACCTTATTTTGATAACAAATCTTTTTGTCAATTTCATCGTCAACCTGGGCATGATACTGAAAAATGTTTTTCTTTAAAGGGTAAAATTCAAGATTTGATTGATAATAATACTATCTCTGTTTCTGGAGTGAATGATAAAGGCAATACATCTGTAGCTCCTCCTAATCAAAATCTTCAGATTTTCACTGATCCATTACCTTCTCATACTTCTCATGCGATTGAGACTAATGATTCCTCTCTTTCATCTGATGGTCTTGTGTCTATGACTCCAAATGTGATTAACTTTGTAGAGCAGCAAGAAAACCCTAAAGAACCTTCCATCACATTTGATTCCAGTGAAACCATTAGGGCACCTGATGGTCCTTTATACATAGTTGCAAAAGTCAAGAATACACCTTGCCGTGGAGTGCTTATTGATCCTTCGTGCATGGTTAATGTTATTACTGAAGAATTTCTTTTTACTTTGCAATTGAATCAAGTGATTTATGACAAAACAGATGTGATTGTGAAACTATTTGATGCATTTTCTTCTCCTGCAATTGGTTCTATTACATTGCCTATTGAGGTCTATAACAAATCCCTTGATGTGAACTTTGCTATTATTCCATCTTCCGAACAATTTCGTGTGAAGCTTGGCTATCCTTGGCTATCTTCCATGAAAGCTATTGCTTCTCCTATTCATAAGTGTTCAAAATTTCCCCATAATGGTGAAATTGTTACTATCAATCATAGCCTCTTTAAACCAGCTAAAAGAACCTCTAGTGTTCCTCTTGATTACTTTTGGCCTAAACAATTCCAATCCCTTCCTCCGCAAAGTGATCATCTTTTCAAATCTTATCAAAAGTGGAAAATGGATATGATCCTATCTTTAAGTGAACCTAGAACACCTAAACTTGACATTCCTATCATTCTTGAGAAGGAAGTTCTTCCTTTGAAAGATAAAACTAATGTCTTTCCTCAAGAAGGTTCCCAACCCATCCCTATGGATGTGACTATGTCTATGTCTAATAAACTTCCTACAAGTAGACCTATTCCTCCTCGTCATGATGGACTTGGTCTCCTTCCTAAACCAAAAATTCCTCCTTTATATGGAGCAGTTCCTCCTCCTTCCTTTTATAGAGAGAAGAGATCTTCTTCTTCTCCTATTATTCATCCTAAGAGACCACAACCTAAACACCCAAGTGATAGGGATGAGAACATTCCTCCTCCTCAATCTTCTTCACTGCCTACTAAGACTAGACGAAATCGTTCTGCACGTGAACGCCGACGAAAGCGTCATCTTAGGGCTCAAGCAGCTGCTTCTCAAACTTTGAAATCTCCAAAAACACCTTCAACGAGCATTATTCCATTTTCTCCTCAGCCGGACATTGAGCCTAAATCTCCTAAACATAAGATGCATGATGGTCTTGATCCTGTGCGAGTTAAAGATCCTATTTTTATAAATCTTGATGATGATATAGATGAAAATGTTATTCATGATGAAAATATTACTTCTCTTGCTTCTGATAGTGAATATGAACTTGTTGATATTGATAACCATTTATCTACTGAATTTTCTAAAGCACTTATCCTAGCTCCTAGACAAGAACAATGTGGCTCGGAACATGAACATAGCCCTTGTTTGGATCTTGTGATAGCTCCATCTACCGTGTTGAATGTTCCTCCTCTAGCGTGTTCCCTGCCTTCCCGAAACATTGATCAGCAAGATCGGGGGGTAGATGACGTGCTAGACTAGTTACATTAGCATAGCAGATTCTCTCCTCCTCTCTTGTGTTACTTCTTCTATATGTTATTCTCATTCTTCTATTTGTTGTCCTTAGTGTTGCCTACTTGAGGACGATGCAAAGCATTGAGATCTCTCGATCTCTCTCATGTTGACTCAAAAGACACATGTGTTCCCTTCTTCTAGGTGACCTTCCTTGATTGGGGAATGAAGAACAATTATGCATACATATATATGATATATACATGACTTATCATACAACATACTGACCCCAAGGAAAGCAAAGTCACCTCGTGCTTTGTGTTTTGTGTCTATTATCCTTTGGCTTATCTCACATTTGGGGGCTAAATCCTTGCGATAACGTGCTCCTTTCCTTTCTCATTCTTATGTGTATCACTACGTTAAAACAATCACCCCCGGTGAGGCGTGTGCGATCGCTTTAACGTAGGGGGGCATACATCCCGTTCATATCTTTTCAAGATACTTGAGAATTTCTTGGCAAATTTAGCTTTGCCTTGAAAATTCTTGATATCTTTCTTGCGTGACTCATAGTGAGGGAACCTTACTACTGACAGTCATGGTTCTCCTTCGTGATCTTCCCTTTTACTTTGTCAATCGAAGTCGTAAGATCCTTAGTCCACTGGGGGCTTGGTGTGTCTTGCCTCCTTGACGTGGTGAAAGTTTTTCAATGTTGTTTCCTTGTACTTTACTGGAAGTATGAGCATACATACTCCCGCTAAAGTGGGGGCTAAATGTAGCATCCTAAAATTGTGACACTTGCAATTTCGACTGCATTTCGGTCTTCACGATGGCGACGCAACACGCAACCTGAATGGAGACCCCGAAGCCTACTCATGACACCAAAAACTGTATTTTTCAAGTACCCTGGCCTTAACCTCCTTGCACCCTGCTGTCCCAGGAGGTGGGACCAGAGCGCCCAGCGCCCTGGTCCCCAGGACCAGGGCGCCCAGCGCCCTGGTCCCTGGGTCCTATTTTGGGCCCGGTCTCCTAAGGGGTCTCGGGTCTTTTTGTTTGCAATTTGGAAATTAACTTTCCTGGTCGGCCTAAGGTCGCGAAAATCAGTCTATCAGCCCTAAATGACAAGTATATAAACTACATTTTCCTCTTTCATTCGATATGATGGAAAAGGCGTGGAAACTATACTCAAGCATTCAAGCATTCCTTCTAAGTCTCCATTCAAGGCTAAGTGTTGCATTCAAGACAAGGATTCAACCATTGAAGAGGAGATCACATACTACTACAACATACAACATACAACATCTAAACCTTCGCACATAAGGATACCAACATCCTTAGAACAAGGTATTAGTACTTGTTTTACAGTCATTTACATTTACAGCTCTTGCTCATTTCTTGGTTAATTCCAAAACCGGGGTTTGACCTAAAGGCAAACCCCTAATCCCTAACCCCCCAATCGTCTTCGCTTTTCTGTGTGTAGGTTGCAGGTACGGGGCTGAAATTGAAGATCTGGAATCCTTGTGCAGAGACGAACAGATCCCCCTTCGTTTCGCGGATTTTTCGGAGGACCGTGGTGCCGGGCGCCATCGTCCCGACAACTTTTGCTCAAATTTGCAGGACAGCACCGTATCGACATTTTACTGCTAAATCCAGGTCCGCAGCTTCATACTGTATTCCTATCTCAGTTTATAAGCGAATCTTTGTCACTTTCTATGCATTCCTAGCTCAATTCCTTTATCAACATTCTTTACAAAAGAGGGTAGCCTTGCTGTCTTAACCCTTGAAACTCATTTAGCATCCAATCTTGCATTGCGTGGGATTGGATCTTGTGGGTTTCAACCCCTCTTTTGAATGTAAAGTCTCCCCCCTAAGTGAAAACCATCGAATCCTAGCGAACCTCCCTTCTCTCTCCTTAGAGTTGGAAGAGGGGAGAACAACTAGGGTTCGATCGCGATATTCCGCTTTACAACAAACAAACAATGTCTGGAGTGTGTGATGTGACGTCTCTAATTTATGTCCGGAGGGACTAACTAGTATTGGAGTTGTTGCGAAACCTATTGGGCCACGCTTTGGAGGAAATCAATGTGTTCATGCAAGGAGCACGTTTTTTCTATTATGAGAATGATGCTTTTGCACTGAAGGATATTTGGAAGTCAATATCCAAAAAATTCTATAGTGTGGAACCAGAGTTGGCGGACTTGAAGTAATTTTTAGCTTTCAGAAGACCAAGAGGTTATGTACACAATCTCCCAATAGAAGGGCGATTTCAAACATTACCTCTCCCCCACATTACTATTTAGGAAGCACTTCCTCAGACTAAGGACTATTGGCCTCCATGGGATCAAAGAAAAAAATTGAAGCATAGACTCTAGATGATGTGGTGGTGTTCTTTGTGAAGAACTCTGCACTATAATTGAAAATTCACGAGGGAAACTGCAAGATAGTGAAGAGAAATACAATCTTGAAAAGTGGGAAGAATGGATCTTGGTTTGGGTGGGGCCAAGTTAGGTGGCTCCTTTAGAGGTTGACGAGATAGAAATCATATTAAGATTTGAAAAAGATCACACTTGTGGAACTTCGTGTGTGACTGATCGATTGCGGTGTTTGGGTAATGCATTCCAAATAGATACAGTTGCATTTTCAGGCGATCTTTGAAAATGCCTATACGAAGCAGAAGCAGAAAACCCTATGATGCACACAATAGAGCCCGATGCATCAGAATAATGCCCTAAAATTTCCAACCAAAGAATAAGCTGCAAACACTGTAGGGAAATAAATTCAAAGCGAGCCAGACAAATTAAAAGAAGACCTGCAACAGCTGGGGATTGTTTTTTGTTTTCCTTTGTCTATATAAATCTTTGGTGGGTCTGAACGGTGTGCAGGGGAAGTGGTGGATGAGAGCGAATTTGGACGCCATGGTGAAAATGTGTGGAGTGCAGGATGCATGCAGGAAAGCAGAACAATGTCCCGCACAGCTGGAATCAGAAGCCCATCACAGGGTTGCAGGATAAACCCTAATCTCAAGCACAACTAGAATCGAAAGCCCCTCACATTATTACAAGATAAACCCTAGCCATGCATTAGACAAGATGACACGAAAAACCGCCGGAAAAATCGACGACAACAAGAAATGTTGAATTTGCGGTGTGAAACAATTCCGGTGGCGGTGTACCCCCCACAACACTTATTAATATATTATTCCACACACAAACATAATCGTATATATTTATCAAGTTCAATCATATCATATGATCCATTCTCAAGATGTGAACAACCATCAATGTTTGAAATCCTGACTTTCTACATTCTTACGAAGAATCATGGATAAGAATTCTGACTTAGTGCGTTCTGATAATGAAACAGGCTATTACCCGAAACATTGATAAGAAAATATTTCATACAATTAATTTTTATAATATAGACCGCTCAAAGTTGATATTTTCCAATATCTTTCCGATAGATGGTTACATTGAGTATTCAAAGAGGAATTTAGTGACTTACACGAAGAAGAGAGCTTCGTGTGTTACGGTGGAAGCCTAAACCCGACTTCAAAGCCGCGTATCATATGAGAGCCCCAGTCTTTTAAAATTCGAGTGGTCGTCAACAATAAGACTTCTGTTATTTGAAATAATCCTAATCAATATATATTTATTATGCTATTTTAAAACATTGACTAATAACAAACTAAAAGTGGAGTCCTCGAGTGCCATAATCAAAATTTTGTAGGGAAACATAAAAAGATACATTTATTTCTGAACCACAAATGTCTAACACTAATCATAGTTAAGTTATTACAAGCAATCCAAAATTTGATTTAGATGCGTAGTCCTCTAATCTCGTTTTTATTAAAGTTGACAAATGTTTTCTCTATTCAAAGGAAAATTGAAATATTAATATAGCTGAAAAATATTTTTTGTATTGAAAGGAAAACTAAAAGTACAAGTCTCTGGTTGTTGAAAATTGCTAATAAAAACTACACAACACATACAAGAAACAAATTAGATCTATTTAATAAAGGTGACCATCTTCATAAATTGATCTTGTTTTGTTTAGCGAAAAATTTCACATTCATCCCCAAATTTAGTCCTCACCACACATTCACATGAAAAGAAAAATTGTACAATATAAAAATATACACAATAAAATCTTCCATTTTATAGAAACAATTTTAGTTTTTTGATGTCAAATGCACTGTTAGCAATTGTGTTGAAGCTGTACAAAAAGAGCTTGTATTTATGCCAATGATTGTTTGAGAAAGTTGTCTGGGTGATTGCAATTTCTCTCTTGTAGAACTTATTTTTTTCTTACAATAGACCATATTTCATTTTTCTAACTAAAATATTAGTATAAAAACCATCAATTCTATCCAAGGCATTTCCACATCTAAAATAAGCCTCAACATGGCCCTACAATTTAGAAGTAATAGTTTAATCAAATATTTTCTTTGGAAAATCATAATAATAATAGAGCCAAAGATAGATCCTTAGATGGTTGGTATAGTATGAACATATTGAAGATCATAATAATATTGCTATCAAGAAAACTTACAAAGATTTCTCATACAAATTTCCACTTACCATTAATTTATTCCTTGGGTGGCATATCTATCATTCTAGGTGGATCTTCCTTGTCATTTCTAAACAGATTGAGAATGATTGAATTTGTATAAGAGCCTTCTTAAGAGGCAATGGAATTGAATCCAACTAGGAACAATGTTTATGGAATATTGAGATAAGGGGTTTTCTAGTAATGTGAATAGACTATAGACTGTAATTTTCAAGTGGAATTTTTGGTAACATGGACATGATATAGACTCTATAATGTCTAAACTTATTAATTCAAATAGGTGTTGTCCCTTCTAGCTATTTCTGTATCAAAAAAAAAGGGGGGAGTTTAAGGCAGGCTTAATCCCTTCAAGAGTAGTAACACCATTGGAACTAGTTCCTATTGCATTGGCAATATGAGACTCTAAAAAGGAAATTACAAATTTCAAACTTATTTATAATTTAATTAATTTTATAATTATAAGAATTAAATAATTTAGAAAATTTGACATATTATTCTATTTTAATGGAGTTGTTATGAAACAAATTAAAAAACATGTGATGAAATTGGGTTATGATAGTTTGATAAAATAAAATGGGTCAAAATTAGTAGATAAATTAGTAAGTAAAAATCTGAAAGTCAATAGGTAGTGTGTGTATCACATGAAATTCAAGAAAAATTGATCAATC